>NC_045430.1:204235692-204538722 GCF_902635505.1 Sarcophilus harrisii | reverse complement strand
TTAATCTGATGCATTTTCTAGATTTGTTTGGATAGGCATTGTGCTTGTATGTGGCGACTGGGGAAGCTCAATGCATGTGTTCCTGTTACTCTACCAGCTTGGTTCTGCATAGAATATTGGATAAAATTCTAGAGTTGGAGTCAGAAAATCTGAATTCAAATGTGATCTTTGCCACTTACCAGCTCTGTAACTTTAGGGAAATCACTTAACCTCTCTCAGCCTAGTTTTCTCATCTGGGAAATGATAAATTGAGTAAGATGAAATCCCTTTAAGTTCTAAATATGATTACTTATGATCCAACATTAAAGCTTCACTGAAAGAGATGTTACCTCTCTACCGCAGTGGCATTACTTAAAATACAATCAATTCTCTCCTTCAAAATGAATGGTGAATCATTATGTTCCCCTTTTAGTAAGAGAGATGGACTTCATAGTTTGAAAAGGCAACTCTGAGCTGAAGGCTCTATGGTTTAAACAGTGGGATACACTCTAAGATGAAAACTCTTTCATGGCATGCATATGCAAAGTAATCAGCCATAGATAAACCTCCATATTTTGTTCATGAAAATAAGTAGATATATAGACTTTTTGAAAAGAAGTAGAGTACAAGGCATAACACAGCAAAGAAATCCTGGCACTATAATATTAAATTTACTTCATTCAGAAAAAAAAAAAAACCTAGCTGTAAGAGACATTTGAGATTTCATGTATAACTAATTTTTTTCTA
Source organism: Sarcophilus harrisii (assembly GCF_902635505.1). Lineage (NCBI taxonomy): Eukaryota > Metazoa > Chordata > Mammalia > Dasyuromorphia > Dasyuridae > Sarcophilus > Sarcophilus harrisii. The sequence continues at coordinate 204,537,996 of NC_045430.1, read as the reverse complement.
TTCTTCATATGTAGAAATATGCATTTTAGTCATTGTTTAAATACAAATAAAATTTTAAAATAGAAAAGGACTGAGAGAGTCAATGTACTCTTACAACTGTTATTTTAAATACCACTTTTAAATGCCTTTTAATTTAGCAAATCAGCCAACACTAGGGGAAATATAACTAATCACAATTTTTAAAAAGAAGGAAACAAAAAACATTTGCACATGCAAGCACACTGGGACTTTGATGTTTATTAACAGTAAAATAAAAACCTTGCTACAGTAGTAATACAAAATCCATTTTGTTCTAAATATTCTTTGATTAAAAGATCCTTAAGTGAAAAATAATGTTGCCATATAATTATAATAGTCAACATTTCTCTGCCACGTGACTGTAGAGATGGTTCCACAAATTAAGGGAGGAATTTGAAGCAACTCCAATGAATACTCCTGGTTGTCTAATGGGTCTTTGATGATAGTTAATAAAATAAAAATAATCTTCAAATATCAGGAGCTGTAAATGAATCCAAAGATTTCAATTCAAATTAACATTCAATAAAGTAAAGATCATCCAAATCATTTAAGTAAATTGGAAAGAAAAATTCATTTGCATTTCTTATATTGCCAGGATCATCTTCCCTAACTTCTCCACAGACCATCCTTTAGTCATCTCATCAAGTTCCCATGAGTTCAATCTTTATCTTCTTACAGCTTACTTTCTTAACTATATATCTAAGCACTAATATAGTTCTCAAACTCTAGCCACACATTAACAATATTTGGGTGTTGTGTACATATCTCAAACTCAACATGTCCAAAATGAAAATTCTCTTTCCTTCAAACACATGACTCCTTTGAACTGACATGTTTCTGTTGGGAATCTTTCCTGACCTAAGTAATCCTTATCTTTTCCCTCTCTATCATATGACTTCTCCAGTAAGTTTCCCAATCTTATTGATTCTGCCTTCACATCTGCCTTATACTCTATTCCACTTTCTGTATATGCAAAGTCTCTATTCTAGTTCAGGATCTCATTATTTCCTGCCTGGATAACTGTCATAACTTTCCAATTTGTCTACCTGCTTTCAGTCTCTCCTTCATCCAATTCATCCTTCATACAACTGTCAACTTGATATTTCTAAGACACTGTTGACCATGCCCTGACCTCAGGCAAAGTCACTTAACCACTATTTTCTCAGTTTCTTTAAGTATAAAACACAAATAATAATATCAACTACCTGGCAGGGTTATTGTAAAAATAAGATGAGATGACATTTTTTTTTAAAAGCTCTCAGTGAAGTGACTAGAATGGAATAGATAATATTGCTTTTCTTCCCCTTACCTTCTTGCCCTCTCAGTTTTTTGTCACATTGGTCTGCTAGCTGTTTCCATTCACAACTCATCATCTTTCAAGCCTCTCTGCCTCTGCAAAAGCTGCAAAACACATTCAAAACGCACTGTCTCCTTTTCTCTCTATATATTTGATTTTACACTATGATCAACTTGGATTTATACCAAAAAAGAAAGGTTGATTTAATTAAAGGAAAACTATAAACATAGGAGACTATCAATAACAATAATAATTACATTATAATATAAATTCTGATAAAACTTTTTCAAATTGCAGCAAACGTTTCTTTTAAAATATGAAAAAGGAAAGAGACAGGTGGACTTTTCCCTAATATTATAAAAAACAATTACCTAAAATCAAAGATTATTATTACATGTAATAGGGAAATGTTAAGGTCCTTTCCAGAATTGTGAAATGGCTGCACAAGTCATCCTACATGATTGTGATGGAATAGTATTACACTATAAGAGGTTATGAGCAGAAAGCTTTCAGAAAAAAAAGCCTGAGAAGACTGACAGGAACAGATGCAAAGTATAATGAATAGAACCAAGATAATATTGTACATAGGAACACAATGATGGGCAATTATGAATGACTTAGCTATTTTCAGCAAGACAATTCTGAAAGACTTATGATGAAAAATGCTATTTGCCTCAGTTAAAAAAAAATAATGGAATCTGAAGATTGAAATATGCTGTTTTCACTTTATTTTTCTGTTTTTTTTTTAATTTGTGCCCTCTTTTGAAATGTGGCTAATATGAAAACATTTTCCATGATTACATGTGTATAATCAATATAAAATTGTTTGCATTCTCCATGAAGGAACAAGATAATTTGGATCTAAAATTTTTCAATCCAAATTTTTTTGCATATAATTGAAAAAAATTAAAATTGAATTGGTTAAAAAGAGCAAGTGGACTCTACTTTTATAGCATCTTCTTAAAATCCTAAATTTGTAGAAATATTATTTACCACAACTTAAAATCATTTACAAATGAACTAAAGTTCATAATCAATAAAGCTTACTTTATCTTATTGTTTCTGTATCAAAAGAGTATGATGACAAGTTTTCTATCAATTGTATGCTAGAGTAAATTCTTGAAAGTCAACCATTAAATTTCCAATGTAAGCATTTATACTTCAGAAATAAAAAAAAAGTTACAAAGCAGGGCTGTATTGGTTTATTAATTGGCTAGACTAAAGAAAGTAATGGAAAAATTGTTAATAATGTAGATTAAACTTTGTTATAAATACTTTAAAAATAGGTGGTCTGGTTGTTAAATATTGACCAATAAACCTTCATCCAGTACTATACAAAATGTGATGTTTTCCAGGAGCTACCAATTCCTGAAACAACCTAAATACCTTGGACAGTGACCATCATTCCTCAAATGATCCATTTTCTATAAAACATGCTTAGTCTCCAGGTTAAACTCAACATCCTCCCCTCCCCCCCCCCCATCAAAAGATAGGACCCAATATTAGTAAAAGGAAAGCAAAATCATGTCAATTATTCAGGTACCAAGTAGTGAGTAGAATATCACTTCCACAGAAACAGAAAAAAGACTGAAGGAGATTACAACAAATGGTCAGCCATGCTAGAGAAGTATTGAGGTAATCATAGGAAGCATATCCAAGCTCAGGGAGATAAGATTACTTACCCCAACTCAAAAAGATTGTTAAAGACAAGTCCTCCAACTTTGGATCTTGTGTTCTCTCAACCATGCCAAACTATTTCTTCCCTTCCATTTTCCATTCCCCCATATCCTGAAATAAGCAAACTTATCTCTCAGGCCTGACATTACAACACAATATAGATAAAATACACATGAATAGGGAAATAATATAGAAAGATCATAAGTTTTATATACTATAAAGCTCCTATGGTTTAATCCTGATCCTCATTGTCAAAAAGAAGGCAATAAGTGTGGAAGTTAATTCATTTTGAACTCTTTGGGGAGATTTGATTAGCAATGATGCTAAGTCTCGATTCTTTGGGACAAATGTCTTAAACCTTCAGTTTTGAATGCAGGATTATAAATAGGTCTTTCCTGCCATCCCCACAGTTACAAACTTCCACAAGATTCTTTATATTAGACCCTAATATACTCGATTAGCAATCTAGAATTATCTCTCTTGGTCCCCTTCCATAATTTTCTTCATAAAAGCCCCTTTCTAATCAAGACCCTAAAGCTATTTCTCACAATTTGGGTTTCAGGCCTATATCACTTCACTTTTAGGAGTCTAAAAAAATCTGTTACCTGGAAACTTTTGTCTCTCTCTATATCCTTTGATGTGCTTACCTGATACCTAAATAATCCTGTCCATCTAAGCTTCTGTTGACAAAACTGACTTCTGTCTATTTTTACAGGAGCCTTAAGACCTATGATCAGGTTCATCTTTTCTGGGTTCCTCATGTCCCTCCTTTCATGGGTCTAGCTTCTCTCATTTTGACCCAGAATGGTGCCCTCTGCCAAGTTAATTTCTGCATATGCATTCTATTCTTTTGTAAGTCTAGATCTTCACTCATTGGCTAAGCTAAATTAACAGACAAATCCTGGGACTAATGGATAGTGAATACCTTTCTGTGCTTCAATGATTGCCCAATTCCAACAAGAGTCATTATCCATTCTTGTGTTTATATCTATGGTAAAGCTCATAAAATGCATTTTAAATACATGAGTTATTTCTAAAACTAAAAGCCTTTCCAGGACTCTATGTACATCTAAAACTCTTGCAATTAAAAAAAAAAAACCTTTGCTATGACAGTTTGTGTAGAAAGGTACAGAAAATACTCTAGTGTCACTTGAGTGAGTGTCGGGAAACGGAAAGAGGGGGAATTAATCCAATGATGAGTTTTGTGTCATGCTTGCATTTCTGCCACAGGCAATCATCAACACATATGTGTTAAATGAAAGTTGATCTATATGTGTGAACAAAAAGGTGAAAAGGCTTAATAATTGATTTTCTACATTCAAGTATATTAGAAAAAAATGAAATACCTAAATAGGATCAAAGAAAGGTCCTTGAAGGAAGGCAGGAAGAAAGAGCCTAACAGAGGGAAGAAAATAAAAACTAATAGATGGGATCCCTGGCACCCCAAACACAGGAGAATTGAAAATGACCATGATGGTTTCTCTTTATACCAGCATTTCTATACCAATGGACTAGTAACATTAATAACAATACCTAACTACCAGTTCATCAACATTTACATGTATGTGAGAGAGATCAGGCTTCCAAGCAGCATGATATTGAGATAGGAGGGGAAGAAAATAACATGATTTGTCTTAGAAATGTCTCGTTGGCATCCAGGGGAATTAATATCTTAGCATAGGTTCATAACATGAAAAGAATAGAAACTAATATCTTAAGTGATATTTTCCAAAGCTTCAATTATTCCTAGACTTTGTTTTGAAACTTCTCAAAGTGTTCCCTCTCCTTAAATTGTGGAGGTCAGAATGAGATATATTATGTCTCTGATAGTCATCTTTCAGTTGTGTCAGGACAATGTCCATTTAATTAGATTTGTATAGTCCCTGATAGCAGTCAGTGCTAATGAATATTTTTGTACTCTATACTATACCTCTATTTTGTACTCTATATTGTACTCTAATGAATATTTTTGTACTCTATACTATACCTCTATTTTGTACTCTATACTATACCTATATACATCTAAGGATGAGATTGTGATACTATTATCTCACAGCTCCTATATATTTTATGTTGATTATTTTGTTTTAGGCTTTACATTGAATTAGCATTATTATTTTATTATACATATATTCTGTCCAAAATCAGATTTAAAAAACTGTATGAGGTGCTCATTGTTTTTCTGTATGTGTTTTGTTTTTAATTAATCCAACAAACAATATGCTATAGGGAACTTTTAGGTATAGTAAACAATTTCTTTGAGTGTCACTAAGAAAAACAGATTTGACAATCCATAAAACTCTCAAAACCATTGTTTCTTAAAGGCTAACCTAAAACTTTCAATTTTTACTTTATTCTTCAAAGGCATATCATACTTTAAAAAAAGAATTTCAAGTTGTAAATCCAAGGTTACTAAGATTAAGTACTTAGTGTGTCTCTCTAGATTCACTTAAGCTGCTCTAATGATGTGAATTTAATAAATACACTCATGATAGAATTTTTCATCCAGAGACATATTATATCATACTCGTTTTTGACCTCATAATACCAGTTTTTGGTTAGCAGTGTTACTGGGAATTACCATTGAATTTTTGAGGGTCTCTCAGTTTAATTTCCTTCTGCAACTATGCATATTAAGTTTATATAATGATTATCAGTCTGCTTATATTATACCTCTGGGATATTGGCAGGTAATTATAATTACACATAAATTAAATATTTAAAACTGTGCTAGGAATTCTATACTTTAGGCAAGCAGAATACCCACTATTTGCTGAAAAAGATAAGGTTCAATATGTCTTCTACAAATGGAAATAAAAATTTTTAGAATGTGACAGAATGACAGATTATTTAGTTCAACAGATAAAGAACCAACCTGATCTAACAAGCATTTATTAACACTTACCATGTCTGTAAGACTGCTTGGAGTTAGGAATACAAAAACAAAAGGAAGAATTATCACACTTAGAACTATAGAAGTCAAAATATCTTATGTCCTTGATTTTTTCACTCTGAAATTTGTTTAGGAATGGTATTTGCTGTATTGTTCAGTGTTTTTATAGCATTGACCTGTTAAAACACTCACTTGGTGCTGCATTGTAAATTGTCCATAAGCCAACAGAGTTTTTGGTTTTCTATTCTGCATCTTTGCCTTGTTTTGTTTTGTTTTTTTGCTCCCTCCCAGCCTTTCTTTCCTTCTTTTTCTTACTCTGGTTTATCTTCTTATTCCACCACTCATTCATGAGTTTTTTGATGAGCACTCCTCCCTACTGCTTGCAAATTTCCTGTGCTAAGAGCTCTCATCACTTAATATTGATAATATTACTTGATAATATTGATAATATCATACCATATATGTATTCTGATATATGTAGCCCATGAAGTGAACACATATCCATTACAAAAATACTATTCTTCTTAGTAGAAATTATGGTTATAGTATCTGGCAGTCAGGGGAAAGAGTACTAGATTTGGAGTTAGGAGAAACTTGGTTCCCATCCTGTCCTTCCCTTTTATTCATTCTGTAGCCAAAAATTAATTATTTTTGCTCTGAGTATCCATTTCCTCATTTGTAAAACAGGGCTGTAGTACCTCCTTTTACATGACTGTTGTGAGGAACAAAAAAAGGAATCTTAAAGTTCTATAGAAAAATGACATTATTATGCATTCCTAAGTAAACAAATAAGTATGGTATCTGTAATTTATTTGTGTGCAAGAATCCCAGTTATTAGACACAGTAAAACATATAAAATATCAGAGGTAAATAAACTTGTTTTATAGTATAGTATACTATAGTATAGTATAGTTTTATAGTGCTATACAATAGTATAGTATACTTTGAGGAAGTATATTCCTCAAAAATATACTTATATACATCTATAGATGCTAATTGTGTATACATATACATACATATCTCTGTTTTAATACAGAATTCAATATCACAAGAAAATAGTGGCATGTATTAATTCCCTTTTGCTATTTAAATTTCTCTGGTCTAGACTTGATATCCAGGTTTATGGAACACTACTTTCGTTTACTCTCACCTTATGATCTTGATAGACTAGTGTGTTTTTACTATTTCCTCTATTTAATGTTCCAGCTCTGCTATCCAGGATAACCTCCATGTCTGGAATGGATTCAGCCCTCTAACTCTATCGTGTAAAATCTCTAACGTCCTTCATTCAAAACTGAGCTCATGTGCCAACTCCCCCAGAAGTCTACCTTGTAATTTATAGTGCTCTACACTAGACAAATTACTTTGTAAGTATTTTTAAATTTAGTATCATAGATGTTTCTTGCCCTTCTACAATAGAGAACAGGATTGGTTTCGTTTTTTGTCTTTCTATCCTCAGCACCTAACAGAGTGTGTGGCATATAATGCACATAGTACTTCATAAATGCTTTTTGAATGAAAGTATTTCCTTTTTTCTACCCAGGAAGTTTTATTTGTAAAATGAAGGTAATTTTCTTTCCTATGAATTTATTTTAATCATAAAACATGCAAAACAGAGAAACGTGATAACACATGAGAGAAAAACATGGCTGTCCTTCCTGGGGTCTCCTTGGTCTTTAAATACAAGGCTATTTAGAATAATCAGATATTCCTTTTAGGAGAGATGAATAAGGAAATAATATAATTACATTCAACTTGCAAATGAGTTAAACTGAATACTTAAATGAAAATAATACCAATGACATCTGGGGTATATCTGGGCTCAAATACAGTACCAACCATAATGCCATAGCCTTGTTAGGCTACTGTCTTATGCAGTCTAAAATTTACTCTATTTCAATCAAAGACTACCCAGAAAGAAATATTTTCCATTAGAAGTTAAGATGCTCCAATTCTAACCCAGACACAATATCAGTTTCCTTTACTTGACCAAGTATTAGAACCATAAAGGGTTAAGAAAATTGGAAATAAGAAAAATTGTTTACTAGAAAAGATGCATTTCTGTTCTTTTAACACCAAGGCATTGCATAAAGCAAATAAATGAAGCAGGCACCTGCTGGCATTGCTTCCTCATCTGCATCTCAGTAGTGTTTAAAAATAAACAATTATATTAGAATCCATCCATAACCCAGCAACAGTGACGTTTCTGTCAGAGTTTGAGAAGCTTCCCGATCAGGACAGAATTAATCTCAGTATTACCTGCATGCACCAGTGGCATATGATTTATTATGGGTCATTTGCTGGTAATTTCTTCCACTGGAATCACATCACACCTAACACGGATAATATTTTATTCAATAATGCAGGTGCTACTTTATAACAAAGACATTAACATTTTTTGAAAAACATTATTTCATATCAATTGATGATTCTGTAACTCCTTTTTCTTTTCTATTGCAGTTTATGGATGAGAAATTAAAACTGAAATATGATTCTTTGATTCCTTTTTCAGTCAGATTGCCTTTTCAACTTCAATTTTCCTAAGATGCAGGCTTCAGAAATTTACATAGAGGACGTAGTTCTGGAAGGTTACTGAATAATAAACACAGTCCAGTTGGTACTCATAGCTAACAGATGATGAGAAAAGAGCATCAAATGTGGTACCTCAACATTTTTTATAAAATGAATAGATATTTCAAAAGACATTTCCATCTTGATTACTATCCAAAGTCTGCTTAGCACAGCATCCTACAAAGTGCTTTAAGGGTAAATGGTTGGGAAGCAATGGAAGCAGAGGACCAACTCAGCAGGAAAACAATCAGAAAGAGGTGGAATGAGGGGGTGGGAGGAGTACAGTATCTTTTCACCCAGAGATGCACAGCAAAAATTAAAACTAGAAGGGAACTCATATCGTCTATCCTAAGGCCCTCATTTATAGAGGAGAAAAATAGAAAAGCTAAATGATTTGCCCATTGTCATATAGATAATAAGTATCAGATCTAGTTTTCAAATCTACATCCTCAGACATCAGAATACAATATTCTTTCCACTACATCATATTGCTTCCTGGCTAACTGGTTCTAAGAGGTAGAGAGGCAGAGTCAGAACCCGAGCCCCAGGACAATTTTAAAAACAGATCATTTTCAAGGCATACATTTTTACAAAATTTTTCTAAATTTCTTGTTTTAATGAAGATTTTTAAAAATAAATGTCAGGTAGTCACTCATTTGTGTCCAAGATAGTATTAGCTACCATAAACTATGGAAATCACAGTATTCACAATTTCTTAGATGATAATCCTCTAAACTAAAAGTTCCAAATTATTTTGTGTGTTAGTCAAGAAGAATTTATCAAATACTGCCACTTGTCAGGCACTGTGCTAAGTAATGGGGAAACAAAGAAAGGGAAAAACAAGAGTCTTTAAGGGTTTGTCTAAATGAAGTTCACACAGACTTCTTTAGAAATAAAAGATAGACCATAGGTTTCCATTCTGAATAATGTTCTCAGATGCCTAAAATTAATACATAGAATTACAACCCCCCAAAGTACATGTTTATTTTAGTTATTTTTTCTCATTCAAGTTCACAGATTCTCTTAAGAGTCTCTATTCTAAATAATCAACCATGCCATCTATAACAGTACTGTGACAATGGAGTATTTTCTAACAGGTACATTACATACCAAGCCTTTGTGAGTAAGAAGCAAACAGCCCCTATGTGTTCAGGAGGCTAGAAAGCTAGGTCAACTAAGGACTTATATCTTCTCAATGAGAAATAAGAGAACAAGGCAAAGTAGCCCTTTTCTGGGCAGAAAGGTCAACAAAGTAAATAATAATCTCAATAAGAGGGAAAGACCTCATGATCAAAACTTTTTGGAATAGAATAGAACTAGACATAATCACCTACCCTAGATATTGAATAGTCTAGTGGAAGAATGTGACCCTTAGACTGTCTATCTGCACATGGATGTTTTTCCCTATCCTTTCCTGAATACATTTCTCATGACATTTTCTTTTGGAAAATACATCAGCTCCTATGTGCCATCCCATCTTTGAATGTATTGATGTCATACCTTCCTCCCACTCCCACATACCACACATTTTATGATCTCACTAAAGAACAACACAGGACTCCCTCACTATACTCTGACAATCTGATTTCTCCCAGGTCGGTTTCTTGTTTGCTATATAGTTTCCTGAGAAATAAATTCTCTTCCTTTGATAAAATACAAAAAAGGCACTTGATTCAGACCTCAGATTTATTCTGAGCCATAGCAAAACCTTTAAGAACATTAGTTTTGCATCTCATCTTCCAAAAAAAATTCTTGGAATTACAAAAATTCTAAATTTCTACTCTAATTTAGTTCAAGCTAAGTTTTTAGCAAGACTATTGCAATCTCTTCTTGAGAAATAACCCTTCTTACTTTTTGGCAAATGCATTACTACACATCTAAATGAAAACACTACTATCACATCGAAATATCATGGTTAATAGGGATGTCTCTTCCAGAGTGCTAACAATTTCTTCCTCATTTGAAGATGCTTAGGATAGCAATCTAAAGAAATCTCAAATTTGTCAACTCATTTTTCTTGCCAAAAATAAACACAATATTTACAACCAACCAATTAGCATTTATTAAATGCCTGCTATGGGCCAAGCATTATTCTAAATGTTATGGGTACAAGAACAAAGAATAAACACTCTGTTACTGTTTAATGGAATAGATACAAAGTACACATATAAATAGATGCAGAACAGAAAGAGAATGTATATAAATATGGAGTGACTAATACAAAGTAGTTCAGGGGATCAAAAAAAGCTCTATGTAGAAGATGGTACTTGAAGTTTGTCTTGAAGAAAAAAAAAAGGATTCTAAGAGGTGGAGGTGAGGAGGTGATACATTATAGACAAAGGGGAAGGCTCTTTTTCTTGGGAGAAGTGAAATAGCACAGAAAAAAAAGATAGAATATTATGTGTGAGAAAATAAAGAAGACTAGTTTGGGTGAATTATAGAATATTCAAGGAGAACTAACATGGTAAAGCTAGAAAAGGATTAGGGTCATAATGTGAAGGACTTTAAATGCTAAAGCAAGATACTGATATATTAGCATAGTAAAATCAGTGGATTCAAATAAGTATAAAAATGGCATGGCTAGAGTTTGACTCAGTAAAAAGCATTTTGGTAGCAATAGATAGAATGGAATGGGGAAAGACTAATTTGAACCAGGGAGATCAATTAGAAGGATAATTACTTTTATTAGAAGAAAGGCTACAAAGACCAGAGCTACACTGATAGTATGTGAATAGAGAAGAAGTCGGATTTGAGAGATGCTATGGAACTAGAAATGACAAGATTTCACAACTGATTGGAAACATAGATGAAAAAGAAAAAGAATGAAAATTCAAGAATATCAAGAAGTAACAAATTTGTAAAACTGAAAGAATGGTAATAACTTTAACAAAAATTAGAAAGACTGACAAAAGAATATTGATTTCAGGAGAATGAATATTAATTATTTTAGATCTTGTGAGTTTAAGATACCTTCTAATAGGCAACTGGTGAAAAGGAACTTCACCAATAAAAGGGAAAAGGTATTGTTAGATAATTCTTGGAGTATTCTGTGTATGATGATAATTAAATTGATGGGAACTTCTGCAGTCAATAAGTTAAAGAATTTAGTAAGAGAAGAGAAGGCCTAAAAAAAGTTTTGGGGAAAAAAAACCACAGATGAATACATAACTAAATAATGCTAACTTTTTAGCTACCCCTATGTTACTATCCCTTCCTTAAGTGCAAAATATATTTTATATAATCCCCTTTGGCCTCTAAAATTTTATCTTCTCTTTTAAAAATTGCTGAAAAATACTAGTGACAAGAGATATTGCCTCACAATAGGCATGCTGCAATATGCAGCTATGCAGAATATCATGGGGAAAGAGGAGAGTCTGAATGCCAGGAATATAATTAAGAAGTAGTTAAAACTATAAAGGCAAGGGATGATGATAACCTGAAATAGTGTGGATAACAATATTGATGAAAAGAAGGAGACAGGACCAACTAGATGGCATAGTGAATAGAGCACCAGCCTTGAAGTCAGGAGAACCTGAGTTTAAATCTTGCCTCAGACACTTAATACTTCCTAACTGTATGACCCTGGGCAAGTCACTTAACCCTAATTGACTCACCAAAAAAAAAAAGAAAAGAAAGAAAAGAAAAGAAGGGGACTGATTTACCATGTAAGAGATTTTGTGTATGTAGAAACAAGATTTCACAACTTAAAAGAAGGAGTATAAGTAAGAGAACAAAATCAAGAAATGGACAGAAGGTAGCAAGCTGAGCCTTGAGGAAATCTACCTGTAATTTAAGGCAGAAGTGAGGAGGGTGAGTATTCCAGAAATGGATAAAGGCTTACACGAAACAGAGAACCATTTTCAAGGAGCAGCAAATGATCCAGTATGGCTGAATCAGAAAGTGCAGAAAGGGATGGGACACTGATTTAAAAACCTGTCAAAATGATTGACTTAAAAAACAAACAAACATAAAACTATCCTTTTGTATTAGATGCTCCCTCAGTTGAATCTCATTTCTTTTCTTTTAGTGCAGTGTTATATTTCAGGAAATTTTGTAATTATATAAAACAAGATACCTTTTTCTTTTCCCAACCAGAGTTTAATTTGAAGACTTACTATGGTTTTCAGACTTTCTTTCACTTTCTGTAACATAGTTTAGTAAACTACTGGTTATTTTTTGAGCATTATATATCAGAACTGAAAATCAATTAGCTTTCACATCACCACCAACACTGTTGATTAACCTGCTGATACAGTCAAAACTACAGCTCAGAGTAGTTTCAGAAAAGGTTGTTTATTATGGGAAGTGATTTTCCTTTCATTTGACAATGCTGACATATATTTATTGAACACTTACTATGTGTGTAACCTTATATTTTATCCTTATTGGAGGTAAAATAAGATGAAAGAAAAAAGAAAAACATAAAGAATGTACTTTGAAACATATAAAAAGTCAAGTGTAAAGTATTGATGTTGTTATAATTATTGCCACTACTATTATTACTACTTCTACCACTACAAATAAAAAGTATTCCTGGAAGGCATTAAACCACAATGGTGAAGATGAATCAGGCATACTTAAAATAACTAGAAAATAATTAAACTACAATATTCTTACAAGATATTAGTTGGTATTATGTACACAAATGAGAAGATGCAAGTATAGGGGGGAAATCAATATAAATATATAAATCAATATAAAGTATTTCAAGCAAGGTTTCTTAGAGGAGAGAGATCATAAATCCTGAAGCAAGTCTATTATTTTAACGAGGAGATAATTATTGTAGTACAGAACTAGTTTCCTTTGCTGTAGTATATTCCTAAAAACAATGCAATTTTTTTTTTAAAAGACTATGCCATTAACAAGATCCACCTCAAACTTCTTATTCATATGGCCCATACCACTTCTCTTCTGAAGTTCTCTTTCAGCCCATTAAGACAACTGGCCAAAAATATGCTGGTTCTTTGCTTCTTTCCAAGACAGTTAGGGTTCTTTAGTTCTCAGCCTGCCTTTCCATATTTTATATAACATATGAGGGAGATAATATCAAGCTTAAAGATTATAAACTAAGGCACAACAGAAACAACAGTAAACTAGAGTCAGAAAATCTTGAACAAAATTCTGACTTTCTGCATATGGAACTTAACACAAATTATTTAACTTCTCTCAGCCTCACTTTTCTCTTCTGTAATTTGTTGTGCTATTAATTTCAAAGGGGTCTTGTGAATACACACACATATACACACACACACACATACCAAATGCATATATAAAACATATTTGTGTATATAAAATACATATATACAATATCTATACATACATGTGCACATATATACCATACATGTATATATAAACCTATAAAACACACTTGCATGTATGTGAACATGGATACAAATTATATGTGTATATATATGTGTGTGTGTGTATTGTGTGTTGTGCATGTATACACACACATTAGACTGTAAACATCTTATTATTGTCTTAAGAAGGGGTGTATCAGTCTGCCTTTTGAAATCAACCAACTCAAAAAAAAAGTTTTGGGAAACAACTCTCCTCAACCCTGAGCCAGATGCTGTGGATTGTGAAAAGAAATAAAAAACACACTCCTACCCTCAAGAAACTCACAGCTTCAGTAGGGAAACAAGACTAATGCAAAATAAACAAAAACAAATAATTCAATACAGTGCATGGTTCATCAGTAAGTTGTGATATAGCAACCACAAGAGCTATCAGAAGAAAGCTTGAAAAGAGGAGAACCCATGAAGGCTAGAGTAATCAGAAAAAAAAAACCCGATAGAATATAAATTTAAAAGATCATAAAGTTAGTGTGAAAAGAGAACTTAGGGATCATTTATTCCATCCTTTTCCTTTTACAATTAAAGAAACTGAGGGCCTGAGAGGTTAAGTGACTTGCACAAGTAGTATACGGCACTGACAAGATCAGAATACAGATTATCTGACTTCAAATCAAGGGCTCTTTACCTTGCTCTCTTGATGAAATACATAGGAATAGGGAGGACATGAGGAAATGTGTGAAGGAAGGGAAAGGGGACAATATGTTCAAGGCAAATATCTTATGGATATGACAACAGGCAAAGATGGTTGCTGACCTTCATCTGTTGTTACGTTAGTGCACATTTCATATAATTTCCATCAAATACTTGTCACAAATTCTGTGGATAAAAATTACTATAAGTGATAAGGATATGGGAAAATAATAGACTATCCACATGATAGCTACATAGGAATATGTATGGGGGGGGAGAGAAATAACTACAAAGATGTTACATATTAGTGGCAACTTGGAAGCCACATAAAAATATTTTTATAGTCATGCCATATTTTCTGATGCAAGCTGATATTGGGTAGTTATTTGCAAGAGTTGGTTCTGAATTAAAAAAAAAATCAAATCCCCTGCCCTGGCCAATTGATTTCTATTCTAAAAGGAAGTTTCAGAAATATCCTGAACAATTTGGCTTCCCAATGGGACACTACTTTGAAGTGGAAATTACTTGACTAGATATGAAAATTCTTGTATGTATGTTGATCAGTTACATTTCATTGTAATTGTGAATCATTGATACATCCTACTGAAAAGATAGCTGTCTTCAGAGGGCTGCTTGATTATCAAGTAGTCTTCGAGAAATTAGGTCAAATTGCATAAAAAACATTTTGTATGTTTTTATAACTATCACAATGTTCCACTTCAAAGCTTAAAGGTTTGATCCTTTTTATTGTAGCACAAGAAAAAAGTTACTAAATGTATTTTGCTCAAATGGATTTGATCTAAGAATAAACTTTCATAGTTGCTTTAGTGAATTTCAGAACACAAGGAAATCAATATGCTATGCCAAACTGTTTTGCAGTGTTCACTATGTGGATTTAAAAGTAACAAAACAAAACAAAAACAAAACCCTGTGTCAGTCCTTGACTTGCTTTTCCTTGCATTTAAGCATCTAAAAAGTAATCCTGCAAATTTTTAGTATCCATCTCTATCAAAACCTGGCACAATTATTTTGAGATATTAAAGGTCAATGTTCCTATGTAAAGTAATTTTGATCTAGAAACAGAGTCAATCAAAAAGTTATTACCCACAAAATGATCTCTTCAAAGTTTTATATAGTAGAAGGAAATTCTGCAGCATTCGTCTCTCCAATCCTTACTTAAGTCAAAAAATACATCACAGAGTTGTAATCTATTTGTAAACCAATTAAAACAAAGATTAAATATTTGAGCCAAAATATAGTTATCAGATAATGACTCCTTTTCTTTTATTTTGAAGCTGCAGTTGCCCCTTTAATCTTGAAGAGGTAGAAACAAAATTGAGGCCCAAAGAAATCTTATGCGTAGAAGTTATAGATGGAGACAGCTTCTTTTTCATTCCTCAAGGCAATAATAGTGTAGGTTCTCTGAAAATACAGAGGAACTGACAAGGACTTTCAGAGTCCAGCTTTTTCTCCCTTCCTCCCTCTCCCAATCCCCTACTTCTGAATTGCTGACATCAGCAAGAATACCTTCTAAATAATTTATCGACATTTCTCCATAAATTAGATACTTAGAGGTGAGAGGGCTGTGAACCTTGCAGAAGCTGAGTGCTCACTACAGGGACTATAATCCATCAATCCAACCGACAGTTTTCCAAACCAACTTAAACTCTAGTAGGTTTACTGCTTGGAAAGAATTCAAGAGCTTCAGAGAATGCAATAGCCATCTGAAATGTTCCTTGTAGCAGAGCACATAATAGAGGGAAATAAATCGCAAGAAATCAGATAGAAATCTATAATAAATTGAAACCAATGATTAAATTAAATCATGTATTCATTGCTATTTCAAAAGGCAAATGTAAGAACATGCTGTTTCTCTCATCTAGAATAGCTCCCTTAACCCCATTCCTCTTTACCAATTCAAGGCCTAATTACTTCATGGCCCAGCTCAAAATTCAGCTCTAAGAAACTTTCATAAACACATTCACTTCAGGTGATTACCACCCCACTTCCCAGTCTTGGCACTTATGTGACTATAATATTAGCTTATATTTATTAATATGTTTCTGGTTTTTCATAGTTTATCATGATATATACTTCATCAACCCAGAATGGAGCACCTCTTTTCCTTGATAGTCTGCTTTGTGAGTTGCTATGCTCCACTTCTCAAAAGTCATTATGTGATATAAATTTTCTGATTATCTGATTCTCCAAACTTAACAAGGCTTGTCCTCAAAACAAAATCCATTATCAATCAACCATAGGCATTATAATCAAATCCTTTCCAACTTTGGAGGTCTCCTAGAAATTAAGCTTTCCCGCAAGGGTCTTTGGAAATTCAGTGCTCCTTCTCTCTTATGCTTTGGCAATGAAAGAGAACTCTAAGACAGAGCAATGGCATAATAGAATTCATAGCTGACATTGGTCTTATAATCTATAAGGGATTCTTATTTTGGTGTATTATAGGGATCCTTTTCACAGTATAGTAAAGTCTACAGATCACATCTCAGAATACAAGTTTTAAAGCAAAAAAAAATTACATAATATTAGAAATCAATTATACTGAAATATAGTTATCAAAGCCTTAAAAAAGGTTCTCTGATGTCATTAAAATTGGTATGGGGAATACCCAATAAGGAAACTCCTTTTACCAATACAAAAGAAGATCTGCTCCACAACTTAGAATTTGAGGGAGTCTCCTAGGAGATAGATGTCTTACTCAGGTCAAATGGGCAGTATATATCAAAGACAGAACTTGAAGCCAAGTCTTCAACACTTTTTGGATAGCTAAATCATATTCCCTTTCTTTGGGATCTCTCAGGACTTTGTCACCCCTCCCTCCCCCAAAAGAAGGAAAGAAAAGAAAAGGCTTCTTCCTTCATTCTGTTCTCCTTTCTCCTCATGTTCCATATTGTTCCTCATATCTGAGTTATGGAATCTTGCCACAAACTATGGAAAGATAATTTGAGGCTATAAAGGACTCCAAGACAGTGCCCACTTACCTCACTAATCTGCAGTATCCTTTGGATTAGGAAATACTACACTGTACCATCAACATGCTCTTCCAAAGCATTTTCAGATTATTGAGAAACAAAGGGATTCATTTATCTGTGAGCCAAAATTAATGGCTCTCTTTGAGTATTTATATTCTGCTGATGGCTTAAGTAAAGATTAATGAGATGAGAAATGGATAAACATATCTGAAAAGGTTTATTTGTACTTTGTATAAATATAATTTAACTGGAAAACCTAATATCTGTTTGACTTCTGGCTAGTTTTAATAGTTTTACAACCTTAATTATATTGCTTTAGATTTCCATTTATCTATTTTTTCTATTTGTCGACTGAAGTCTGTTATGTCTACCCTGTCTTATCTCACAAGGATATTATGAGGCTGAATAAAGCTGTCTTGTTGGAATGATCTGAACATGAGTACAGTTAGCACAACTTCAAAACATTTAAGTTCTAGTTTAGAGGGAAGACTGATAAAATGAAAAAATAAAAATTATAAGGCACAGAATTTTGTAGTTTTCTGTAAGACTGGTTATGGCAAAATTCTAATAGACGGTACAATGAAATTACATGAAAAATCCTTTAGACATACATTGGCATAATGCAAAAGAAAGAAAATGACCTCATGAATAATAACTAAATGGCAAGTTAAGAAGATTTGTCTCTAATCTGTAAATTAGTAAATCATAGATTTCTGATTTGCTATAGAGATTAAAATTTTACAACTGAGAAACAACATCCCCACAGCGGATCATTTGACTGAATAAGAAGATAGAAAGAGGTTTCCTGTGATTGCTGGATTAAATGAATGCAATTAAAAGGAAGGGATTAATCTTGCAGGATTGCAAAATCAGGCACAATTCCTAAAACTTCCCAAAAGACAAAGGAATTAACAGGGATACTAAATAACAGTATCCCAGGTTGTTATTTAAAAATCATTATAAACAACAATTCATCATACTAATTGCATAGAGATGTAAGATATAGTCCCCCCCAACCACATACACACAAAAATATAAAGACCAATGCTAAGAGACAAATGAATCAAAGAGACAAGTTTTATGAGTTAAATGGTATGCATGGCTACTATACTTTGGAAAAGCTTCATGGCAATGGCCCTTAAGCTAGATTAGTAAGCATAATCTTTGCATAATAGAAATAATTGTCTGCATGATATGTAGATGTGTAAATTCCTTTATATTGACAGCTACCATATTTTATTTTTCTATGTATTTCAGTAACTTTTCTAGAGCCTAACACAACATTTTAAGTTCTTCAGTAATTTAGTAGCTTCAGGATAGATTTTTTTTTTTAATTTTTACCAATGTAAACACTTTATTCAAGGGATTATAAGAATAAACAATAGTACAAAGTTGAATTAGTTTATCAAATGGTCTGGACTGGAAGATAAGGAAAGATCACCAGAACTGAGATGAAAAACTGGACTTCAGTGTGGACAAAGAATAAGTTTAGAAGAAGGCCCAAGGAGAGATGCAAAGAAAAACATTAGGGTCAGGTAAGATACTTCAAAGTTCCTAATGTGGAAGCAGAATATTTGTGGATGATAGTAAGATCAGTGGTATGATTATCACCAAATATAGCTAAAGTGAAATAGAAGAATATTATGGGAGTTGGTAAATTGAGGAATTGATGAATTGGGATACATGGCAGAAGATCAACTATAAATTGACATCTGCTATGTATAATGAAGGAAAGAATTGGGAGATGAAACCATAATCTCTGCCTTAATTTCTCTATCTGAAAAATGGGGACAATCATATCTTCTGCTACTAGTCCACCCAAAAAGAAGCTCCATTTAACATAAAGCTTACTAAGTATTTAACATATATAGAACATTACAGCTTAAATGTTTTGATTTACAGATAGCTTTAAAGAGTGGGGAGGCTGACAGAAAATAAACAGGCCTGATTTTGAAGATGTGGTTGGTCGAGTACAATGACAATAGTTAGACTCCTCCTTCCCATTGGGAGGGCAATAGGGCTGAGCAATCATCTGGCGCAAGAAAGTAGTATTTTAACTAGCGTGACACTTTTCTGCCAAAAACTCTTTTCTGACAACTACAAATTTATGACCAGAGACACCGAATCATGTTCCCTGTCAGTGAGAATGTATCAACAGCACATGAGAAAAGGAAAGACGTGTGTTGAGTGTCGCCCACATAACAGCAAAGAAACAATCCATCACAGAGGAGCACACTAGCTAAGGGAAGCTAATCACCATTCTAGTTGTCTGGGGTGACTTTCTTATTCAGTTTCACCTAGGCAGTCAATGCAAATACCAAGAAAAAAATAGCCCCTGGGCCTTTTATAAGACAGACAGGCATTGCTGCATGAATTCAGCATAGTTAGTTTTGTGTTCAGCAGTGGTATCAAGCTGACTTTTAGCCTTTAAATTGCACTTGCAGTGGAAGAAGGTGTTCAGTAGTGTGGGATGTTGTCTTTCAAATGTTTTCAGGAAGACCTTAAATAAACCCATTATCTTCTAGTAAAAGCCAAATTTAAATAAATATCACTCCCTTTGTATCATCATCTAACTAAATAATACCCTGACCCATTCCACTCTTCCCCCGTTCCCCCACCTTATTTTACAAGGTGAATAAAATAAATATTTTAAATACTGAGTAAAATACTGAAAAGACTATGGACTATTTCTCAATCTTGTATTGAATTCTTGGACTTCATGCATTGGCAAAGACTGTATCCTCTCTGCTTGGGACACACTTTCCATTTTCTTCCTGATCTGTATCTTTTGAAAATACTCTTTTCTTTTAAATGTCCTATTTCATGACCAACAGGATAATTTCAGAAAGGCCTGGAGAGACTTACACGAACTGATGCTGAGTGAAATGAGCAGGACCAGGAGATCATTATATACTTCAACAACAATACTATATGATGACCAGTTCTGATGGACCAGGCCATCCTCAGCAACGAGATCAACCAAATCATTTCTAATGGAGCAGTAATGAACTGAACTAGCTATGCCCAGAGAAAGAACTCTGGGAGATGACTAAAAACCATTACATTGAATTCCCAATCCCTATATTTATGCACACCTGCATTTTTGATTTCCTTCACAAGCTAATTGTACAATATTTCAGAGTCTGATTCTTTTTGTACAGCAAAATAACGTTTTGGTCAGGTATACTTATTGTGTATCTAATTTATATTTTAATATATTTAACATCTACTGGTCATCCTGCCATCTAGGGGAGGGGGTGGGGGGAGTAAGAGGTGAAAAATTGGAACAAGAGGTATGGCAATTGTTAATGCTGTAAAGTTACCCATGTATATATCCTGTAAATAAAAGACTATTAAATAAAAGAAAAAAAAGAAAAAAAAATAATAAATGTCCTATTTCAGACACCTTTTCTTTCATAATCCCTAATCTGAAAAGTGTGTGTGTGTGTGTGTGTGTGTGTGTGTGTGGTCTGTCTGTCTGTCTCTCTCTCCCTTCCCCCCCCCCCCCAAGTTTCTTGAAACAGTGGTTAGAATTGCATGCTGCCTAAATTCTAGTCTTCATTTTTATTTGTTTAGAGATCATATGTATCACTCAATATTGAAGGCAGGAACTGTGCTAGTTTTGATTTTTAATTTTACATGTCCATAATATAAGTATTATAATTCTTATATATACTAAGTATTTTAAAAAGTGTTCTTGAATTAAATGCTTTGTAACTTGCAACAAGATGAAAATGTGGTATGCCCTCTTGTAACTTACAAAGAAACTCAAAATTCATAGGCTCATAAAATATTAGATTAGAAAGAGTGGTAAAAGTCATTGAATTCAACCTATATCTGAAGCAATAATTTTATATGGCACTATGGAATAGAGATGCAGGCCTGGAGTCAGGAAGACCGGAGTTAAAATCTGACCTCAGATAAGTATCTAACTAATAACAGATAAGTAACTAACTGTGTGATTCTGGGCAAGTCACTTAACCCTATTTACCTAAATTTCTCCTCTGTAAAATGAGCTATAGAAGGAAATGGTAAACCACTCCAGTATCTTTGCTGAGAAAATCCCAAATGGGATCAGAAAGAGTTGGACTGAAAAACAAAACATTATACCCAACAAATGACCAAGCAGCTCAAACTGTGAACCCCTTTTCTTAAAAGAGTCATGTTAAAAGATAGTAAGAAATGGTTCTTACTCTCCAGAAATCAAAGATTCTTCCTGGAGAAAACAGCACTGGCTGGGGAGTCAGAGAACCAAGTTTTAAATACCATCCTTATATTTATTACTTGGATAACCTTGATTAAAATCTCAATGTGCCAGGGAATTCTCTATCTTGTGAAGAAGTTCCAATTTTCTTTTACTGAAGTTTCTCATCAGAAGCTCCCTGAATAAATAAAATTGCAAGTCTAGGTTTTTAAAAGACATGTGTCTTCTACGACACACACACACACACACACACACACACATATGTATAGACACAAATATAGATACTTTCTAAAGAAGAATAATGTATATGAATAATGTAATATCTGTAGATGTTATATTATAATATCTGTAGTATGTAATGCTTTTATTTATACAGAAATCTATATGTGTTTATACACACACATATGTATGTGTCTATATATATGAAAAAGAGAGAGAGAAAGAGGGAGGAAAGAAGAGAAACAGACAAATTCTTTCAAAGGTATTACCTGGTGAGCCAGAATTATATATGCATGTGAGATATATATATATATGTATATATGCACATATATAATATAAACATGCACATGTATATATAGAAATAGACACAGATGACTCATCTTTAAAATAACTCACTAGGTCCAGAGAATATGGCCACAGTGCTGAATCAATTGTGAGACTAATTTCTTCCCAGGGCATTTGTCTGGGTACTAAGCACTCCCTTTTGTCCAAAAGATAATGAGGTTAAAGTAAACCATTCACTTTATTATAGCCTCTTGAGTCCATTTAGTTATCTAATACAAATATCCATGAGTGACTCAAGCATGTTCATGCTTTTCTCTAAAAGGAATTCCTTCCTAAATGTGCACTGATTTATTTGCCAGGAAGTGTGAGATCTTGGTTAAAAAAAAAATGTGAAGGCAATATGGAAAGCTTTCCACAATCACTAGTGACTTGTTCTAAAGTTCTTCTCAAATAACAAAATCTGTCAACACTGAAATGGAACAACGATCCTCAAAGAAAAGACTTCAACTGGAGGCCAAAATACAAAGTACTGACACTAAGGGTGTTTTGCAGAATCACTTGTTCCTTTACTGAATTAATTAGGACCAAATTACAAGTTATTTCAAGAGAAATTAGTGGTTGTGGCTATGTCTCTTCAGATATGGCTGCATGGACTAGAAGGCTGTGGGGGGGAATATTCAGAACTGAGAAATGGTTTTCTAAATCAAAATGGTTTCATGTCTGCAACCTAGGTTATAAGATTTGTATATGGCACTTACATGTACACTTGGTTATACATACTCAGAGCTATTGTCAGGTCATATATTAATCTCTAGAATTTGAAATGTGTGATTTTTCATTCCGTTACCTAGAATTTCTTGTTTTCTAATTGGGGAAAATAGCCTTTTTCTTGTTTGAGTCAGGTGCTGATGAGTCAGAGAAAAAACATTGCTAAATATTAGGAATTATTTTTTAAAATAGAAGGGCAATTATGAGTTTAGTGGTGCTCTGACATTTGATTTATTAATACTATCTTGAGTCAGTGAGTATATTTTGCTAAGAAGATTTTTTTTCAAGCCGTAAACTACCCAGTGACAATAATCTATCTTAGCATTACCACTGCAATTAAATGTGGTCACACATTGGCACAAGTAATGACCACCATCTGTTCAAGTCCACAGCCTGCCCACCCTTCTCAATAAATCACAAATCTCCATAGGCCCAGAAAATTGCCCAATACTAGCTATTTCTTGAAAGAACCATATGAGCAATAAAAACAGCTAACATGTTTTCTATGGAAGAGTGCAAATGCAGTACACAACATGTTTGGGAATGCCAGTTTATTTGGGGAACCTTTCCAATATACATCTGTTTGTATGTTAGCCTTCACATGGGAAACTGGAATTACTGAGTTTGTCTACTTTGAGCTGATTTTCTATGAGTGGGATCAACTTAAACTAAATGATACACATTTTCTTACACAGTTCCAACTTTAAGCAAAGGTAGACATCTGTCAAAAAAGCTAGCCAGTGTTACAAGAAAACATATGATAATATAATGAAAGCAGTAATATAACTATTATTGAGAGGAAAAATATATAATCCTCTAAGGTTTGCAAAATGCTTTATAAACATGATCTCCTTTGAATCTCACAGCTCTCTAGGAAGGCACATTATACAGATCTGCCATTTTAAAGATGAGGAAACTGAGGGCCAGAGAGGTTGTGGCTTGCCCATGATCTAGACAAAAAACAAGTATCAGGAAGACAAGATTGCATTAAGCTCTTCATTAGTCCACATTGAACACTTCATTCACTACATAAGGCTATTTCTTCTCATAATATGAAAGAACTGATCCATTTGAAAGAGACTTGAAACTTAATTATAAGTAAGTTTTATTCCAGGTTCTGTGAACATACTATAAAATTGTTATATATTATAGTATATATGTCATATATGTCATAATCATAAAACTATAAATTTAACATTTATTAGGTTATATATACATTTATAAAATATATAGAACATGACAAATAGGGGCAGTTAGTTGATGCAGTGGATAGAGCACCAGCCCTGGAGTCAGGAAGACCTGAATTCAAATCCGGCCTCATATACGTAACACTTCCTTGCTGTGTGACCCTGGGCAAGTCACTTAACCCCAAATGCCTCAGGAAAAAAAAAGAATATGACAAGTAATTCTAAGGAATATCAAGGCAAAGACTAAGTGATTTGTTTAAGAACAAATGACAGTGGTTATGTGAACCTCTTTCCCTCATTCTAAATCCAGTGCCCTTGTTATTACACCACACTTCATAATCTTCAACGAGATATGTGACCATTCTTCAGAGTGTTAGAAACAAGACACTGAGAATAGAAATTGCTTCTGTTTGAAGGAATAAGTGAAACTGTTAAGGCTGATATATTGGAACTAGTCCTTAAGGCATAGGAAGGATTTCCACATGTGGAGATTTGACATTCAAAGCATAGAAAACAACACAAAAACCAAAGAATGATACAAAGTTTGGAGAATAGCAAGTAATACAATTTGCTAAAATAAACAGAATGTGAAAAAAGAACAGTGAGATGAAATATTGGAAGAACTGATTGGCATCAATAAATAAACAGTTTTTCTTTTATAAATACTGGGGCACCAATGAAATAATTTCAGCAGGAAAACTCGATCTGGAAAAAACAAAATCAAGACATCAGTGGATAACTACCATCAGGGTCAAAGACTAGAAGAATCAAATATGTGTTCATAATTTGTATACTCTATATATACCATAAGATATGGAAGAAAAATATATAGAGCCGGAGAGGATAAAAAGAGAGTTTGACAAATAAACATGTTTATTTAAATAAACGTGTTTATTTAAATAATTTCAACATAATTGGTTTCCTTTGTAAGCTTATCAGTTTGATTTTATTCATTTAAAAAAGAACCATTGCACATTTATAGTTTACTTACTTTTTATGTTCAAAGGTCACCTCTGCTACTCTAATTCCATCTTAAAAGTTTGAAATTTATTGTCTCTTCAGGGAACCTAGGGAGTACAATTTAGCCTGAGATAACATATCTCTAAAAAGTTAACATTCTTATAAGTATAGTGACTATAAAATTTTAACTTGTTTTAACTTTCTGCCTTTTCAGAAGCTAAGGCTGGTAGTAGGGGTGAATGGGGAGAAATGTGATTACTGTAACAGTATGAGGTGATGCTTTTTCATTTCAACATTTCATTTGAAGTTCTTAGGGTATTTCTTCTGGCAGACAACTAAAACTCTTTCAGAATCAGGCCTTAGCACTTTGAATCCAACGAGAAGAGAATTCTAAAATCGTATTTGGAGAGTTATCCGGGACACTTAGTTGAGCTCATTTTTAACTCTTCTGTTGGTATCTTAATTGAAGCTTCATAAAAATTTTGGTGTAAGCAATTCCAGAAGACAGAATCAGATTTTTTTCTACTCGTTATAGGGGGTGGCACAAGAGAGGTAGAGGGAAAAGTATATGATAAATTTTAATGGAGTACATTTTTAGTATAAGTTAAAAACTTTCATGACAGTCTTCCACAGATATTTTCTTCTAATCAATTCATTTTATCTAACCAGATAAAATCTATCTAAAACAATGGTTATGTTGAGAAATAGAAGAATTCGTACAAAGAAGTAAAATGCTATCAGCTTGAATCATCCTCTAATTCCAATTCAGAAGCCTAAAGATGCTGAGACAACATTCTTCAAAGAAAGAACAAGAAACAGGACAGCCTAAGGTCAATGTTAGATCTGAATCAAGCAAAAAAATCTGTAAGGACTGCATTCATCATCTGATTAGGGTTCCAAGAGTCACGACTGTGTCCCATACAATTTAAAAACCAGGGTCTGAATTAGGAACAGGCAGAAAAGTCTGTTATACTCCTGGTTGCCTCACTGCTCAAAACAACCACTATTAGATACTTGACTCAACTTAAGGATTGAAGATCTTTATTAAAATACAATCAGGATATTTGATAGAGATAAGGCTGTAAACAATCTGGGTTATTCACAGATACCAGAGCCTTAGTATGGTTACTAGATGGTGTATGGAATAGAGATAAGGTGAAGTACTTACAGGAATGTATGAATTCTTTTTCTGTATTTTATTTTCATTATTTATGTGTTTCTCCTATGACCTGTATAATATGTGCAAGTTCATATTTACTTGAGCCTTGGCCAGTTAGAAACATATTTACTTAACCTGAGCTGATGAAATTTATTAGTATTTGACATTTATCGATATTTAGTCTATTAGCTGAACCTCTGCCTGCTTAATCTGAAAGCCTGACTTTCTGTTTCCTAGAAATTAGGAGATTTTAGGGAACAGAAACCTTCCATTCCAATCTCTTCAAATAGCAACAAACAATTAGATGCATCCCCCCCCCCATTCTCAATGGTCTCTTACTTGTGATGTAATATCTTGTATAAAAGCTATGTATCTTTACTACTTCTTTAGCCCTCCTACTGCGAGCTTTCTCTTTCTTATCTTGCTATGGGACAGCTCATCCTTCAGAGATTTTCAATAAACACCTTTTCTGCCTTCTACTGAATGATTTCTGAGTAGTCATTTTGGGTAAGGGTCTTCCACATCCCTCACAATGGCATCCCTCATGTTCTAATAACTAGTATTTTTATTTGCTCCATAATTATTTCTATGGCCTCACTGGTAACAATCTCTACATGAAGTCCTAGGAAAGAGTAGTATATTAACTACTATTAATTTATTAACACCTCGAGTTAAATTAGTTCATCAGATTAACTGACCTGCACTTCAGATACTTTCTGATTTTGCCAAGAAGAATGAAAGAAGGTCTGCACAGATTAAATGACTATTTGATAAACAAGTACAGTTAGACTGATATGGGTCAATATAAAAGGGAGCCCTTGAAAGTCATGGAAAAACATAAGGTCAAAGATGATGGAAAGTTACCAAGTAGGATGAGGGGCACCAAAGACGAACTCTTCATATTTCACAATTTTGCTGAGGATGGGGCTTTAAAAAATGCTTTAAAAATTAATTGGCTATTTTATCCATACAATCCCTCCTTACTTCCCTCTTCCCCCTCACATGCACACACAATCCAATCTATATATTTGATTTATTTTATTGAAGAATACAATATCTTAATGTATTTTATTTATATCATGTAGCTGTAGTTATCAAAAAGGAACTAATAAATCATCTCCACATTTGGTTGGACAGGTGTTCTCACAGCAACCAGCTGCTCTGGATGGGATTCCTAAGATAATATGGCAACAGGAGCAACTGTACAGTGGACTAAGATGGTAATGAGTAGATGTGAAATCCAAGTCAAAGCTCTGCAAATAATGCCTTGTGACTTTGGCTTTTTCTCCCATCATTTCTGAGCCTCAGTTTGATCCTGTGTGAAATAATGTACTTAGCACAGATACTTTCTTCTCTTGTTTTACAGTCTTAACACTGTGATTCTTTGATCTAATTTTTCAATCCTGATGCCAGATTTTCATCCAGTCCCCATGATTCAGGCTCTCTCTGTTGTGTTGGACTCCTATGGCCTAGGAAAAGGGATTTGCCAAAATAGAGTGCTTTCAATCTGGTCTTTTGGGCAGTCAGGTTCAAACACCATGACATAATCTCTTCTAATAGAGTTTCTTTCCAAGGGAATTCTAGAAAAGGTTTTGAAAAATAAGATATAGTAAGAAAGAAACCCCTACTAGCATCAGATTTAAGTAAAAATGGAATTTTAAAACAAATTCCTTTAACATAAGGTCAACAATCTGTAATGATGACAAAATAATAAAAACCTGAGCCAAATTTGTAATTAAAGAATTCCAAAGGAGCAGAATTTCTACAATGGATTTTATTTTGCTATATTGTTCTTATTGTTTTGTTTTTATGAGCTCGTCTGATTCTGCTTTTCACATCATTGCAGGAAATCTCTCTCTTTCACACACACACACACACACACACACACACACACACACACACATACACACACACACACAGAATTTGAATCTGGGTTGTCTGACAAGTTTCATCTAAAAAGCAATACTATTGGACAAGAAGTGCACAAACATATTACAGGACTTTTAGATTTTAGTATGGGTGTTTTACACTTTGTGACTTGGTGACGTATACATAAAACTTATTTTCTTTCATAATGATGCTCAAGAGTTTCCATAAAACTGAATGTGAACAACAGTGAATCCTAGAATTAACTAGGATGATGATGATACTAAAGAAGTGAGATAGGACCATTTTGTGGCTTTAAAAAAGTAAAATTTAAAATTCCTCTTTCTAACTGAATCTTCAAATCTATTATTGGAAAGATTACACAATTCAAAAAAAAACTCCTAATCTGTTAGGCTATGAAAAAAGACTGATTCTATTGGTGCACTCTATTATTTTTCAAGTGGTCTCAATTAATATTCTTCCAGGAGAGAACCCCTAGGATAACTGATTTTCTAGGAAAAGGTTGACAATGTCTTCTAATTTGGACCAAAGGGTTTCATATGTAAAACTGTCTTATGATTCCTCCCCCCACTCCAAATATTTCTCCTTAGGTTAATCACAATTATGTTTTCTCTTTGAGGGAATTTATTTCCTACTCCCACCCTAATTATCCAGAGCCAACTGAAAGTATTTAGTAAGGGACCAGCTCCATAAGAAAACACCCAGAAGATGAGTTACCAATATCATTTTCTTGTACTCGGCAGCTTGGCTTGGAGCAGCCAGGTGAGGCTTAGCTTATGAGATGTGACAAGATGACAGCCCCAGGTGGTACTGCTTGAGGCTGTGAAACCTGTCAGCAAGGTACCAGACTACACATTTAGCAGAGGAGAGAGAGAAAAAAACTTCCACTCCTTATTTCTAAAATGGGAAATAACTATATAAACAGCTGTGCCAACTAGAATAATTAGGAAATGTTCACTGTGAGTACAGTAGATAGAAGTCTGTGGACTGAGGGAACGAAAGGAGCAGATAGTCTCTGTAATATCAGTTTGATTTTAAACTCATCTCACTAATAACATTCTCATTCAATTGGATTTGAGTGCATATTAAAATGGACTTAGTTGTCTCTGAAAACCTGATACACTATGGATTTTTTCTCTTAGATTAGTTGTTCCCTAGCTATATGCAAGTGCTAACTAAGGTGTAAAGTACTAACTTCTTTTGATTTAAAAAATATGATAAGGCTATATATTTTATTGTTCAGCTTCACTTGGCACTGCTAAATTAAAAGTTGTTCTAAGGCTATTTTGCCTTTTACAAAAAAAAAATTAAATGTCTAGCTTGGCAAAATTTAGAGAAGCATCTAGTATTGAATAAGCCATTTAATTCTATGTGGTTAAACTGTAATCTATAATGCGATTAATTATTGAATTAATCTATTTACTGAAAGAGTGGTAAATGAAGTTCTTTCCTCTAGTTCTTTCTAGGCCAAAGTGGTGGTCAATTTAATCAAACTGGTCACCTGGCAAAGCATCAGACAATAAATTTAACAAATATTTCTTAAGCACTTTCTAGGTAAAAGTCAAAACAGTCAATCAGCAGAAAAAAAATTCTCAACCAGCTATTCTGTCATAGTGCTAGTCAAAGCAGATGTTGATAAAAACATAAAATGTGGAAATGTTTTGTAGAGAAGTAAAAACAAATAGGTTACAGAGTATTTAGAAAAGCAAGAACACTCCTTAAGATTTTTCTCTGATTATTTTGAGTAGAAGTACATACTATTACTACCAAAAAAAACCAGCCACCTGCTGGAAACAATGAATTCCTTCTACCTGAAAATGTTTTTCTTGGTTTACTCATCATTTTCTACTAAGAAAGAAGCAAAAACTGCATATCATTTAAAAGAATGGTGCTAAATGAAACCAAATTCATGGAATTCATACAACTGGGCTTGCAATTCTGTGGCTGCAGAATATATATTCCTTCCTATATCATCACCATATTGATGTACCACAAAATCTTAGAATTGAACTGATCCCATGCAGAAATCTTTTCCACAAGACTCTTGGCATATGACAACTTAACCTGTGACTGAACTTTTCACTGATATCAAGCTCAAGACCACTGTTTTATAGCTCTAATTACAGAATGTATCTTGAACTAAAATTTGCCTAAATTATTTGTCCATTCACTGGTCCTAGTAGAACAAAAGAGATGATTACCTCTATAATATGGTAGCTCTTCCAAAATTCAGAAATAATTATTTCCTTCTTTATGTCTTCTTCCTATGAACAATTACTTTAGATTCCTATTTATACTTCAAATGCCATGGTCTGACTCTCTTCTATCATAGTTATTAACTTGTAACACACTAATTTGTAAAAGTCCATTGAAGTGGGACATGTAACTCTAGAGAAAACAGTGCTATATAATTTCGTCATTCTACTTTCCTAGTTACCTTATTAAAGACATACTTTATGGGTAAGATTGCTTCCCCTTGAAACCTGGATTCTGAGTGTGGGATTGTGGGGAGATTGGTATGCTAAGATTTCACTAGCTTTTTAATTTTGCATTTTAGTTATTATTTTTTCACATTGATACCACTTCCCAATGATTTTCCCTATCACTATCCCTTAGAGAATCCTCTCTTATAACCAAAAAAGTATAGTAAAGCAAAACCACTTGACAAGTTTGAGAATGCCTCTCACATTTCACATCTATATTCTACAATCTTTCTAAGAAGAGGTAGGAGGCTACGTTAGTTTTATTAGCAGCCAAGTCATATCTTTGGCTCATGGAAATTGTAGCCAATTAAAAAACCTCCAGTTATATTACATATGAGCCAATCTCAAACTCTACTCCTATATTAGATTGAATTTTTTTTGATCCTGCAGGGAGAAAGTAAATATCATCTTTTTAGTATTAAACAATTTATTTCAAATGAAGGATGGCACATTATATTCAAGTCAAGTCAAAATTATTTTCAAGTCATGCCCTACTAAGAAAGATGGGTTCAAAGAAACATTGAGGCATCATTTGGCTTTTGCATTCAGGGCATGCCATTCCCTAAAAATGAACAATTCGACTTAACAAGATCCTGCTTCAGGACATGGAATTAAGAAGAGAAAAAAAGGAATGGAAGAAGGAACAAAAATGAATGAAGAAAAGGATGAGAAGGTAGAAAAAGGAGGGGAAATATGCAAGCATTTATTAGGCCCCTAAGTGCTTTGCAAATATTACCTAATTTAATTCTCATAATAATCTTGGCATGTCTATTAGCTCCAATTTGTAATAGAAGATAAGATGTGTAAAGACACATGCTTAAGGTCACACAACTAATAACTGGGTTTTTTTTTGCCATTTTGCATAGCCAACTACTATAATAAAAATCAAATCTAAAAAATGGAAACAGCAATTATCTTTCACAAAGAAAGTTAGGAGGAAACATCAAACTATTACTATTCTTTAGGTCTGGCCATAAAACAATTTCAAATCCATCTAATTATACAATCATCTAATCTGTCCTTGCTTTTTTCTAAAAGAACTACCTGATAGATGTTATTAAATTTTTCCATAATTCTAGAGAAACCAGTGCTATATAATTTGTTCATTCTACTTGCCTCACTACCTTATTAAAAATATTAAGTTATTTTGTTATGACCTCTTTTTCCTTTAAAGCTTGTTGAGCTCTGAAATTCTTTAAAAAGTTTTATTGATATCCTGAATTTGGACTTTCCCTAGCTTAGCACTAAAACACCTTTTGTAACAACAAACATAATCATCAGAGTCATCATATGGTCAAATTCTTTCCCCTCAGGTACCTACTTCTGTGAAAGATTAGCAAGTATTTTTCATTACTTATTTTCTGAATCAAGATTGGTCATTATCATTATTCCAACTTTCTTCTAACATTTTTATTTACATTATTGTTTCATTTACATTATAATCATTGTGCATTTTGTTATACTGGTCTTGTTTATTTCGCTCTGCAACAATTCATTGAATCTTTCCTGTGTCTTTCTAAATTCTTCATGTTATGTATGACTACATAATAATGTGTGATGATTCATTATATGCCATCATTTGTTCAGTTGTGCTATAGTCAATGGACACCATCTTTGATTGCAAAAAGTTGCAAAAAGTGATGCTAGGACAATTTTAGTGAATACTTGACCTTAATTCCTTTTAAGGAAATAACGCTATTGGTCACTGTGTCAAAAGTTTTCAACAGTAGAGTCAATTTTCTCAATTAATTCCAAATAATTTTCCACAATGATTAAGCCAAATTCACAGCTCCATAAATAGCATTCCCTCCAATGTAGACTGTAATGGAGAGTCTTCCATTTTTTTTTCATGATTGTCATTTTGCTGCTTATGAGGTAAAATTTCAGAATTGTTTCCATTTGTATTTCTTTTATCAATGATTTGGAGCATGTTTTCAGGTAGTCTACTATTCTTGGAAAGATTGCTTACATCTTTTGACTCTGGGAAATGGTTCTTGATCTCATGTTTTTTATCAATTCCTTTAGATTTTCAAAATTGATTATTTAATAACAAATTACATTGATAGCTTCTCTTATTCAGTCTGCACTAATTCTATTTGTGCAAAAACATTTAAATATTATCATTTTATTTTTACAATAATAGACAAGTAATGGAAATTGCCAACATTGTCTTTCATGATCTCCTTCTGTTTTCTCCCTTTCCCCTCTTTTTTCTAGTATAAAGTTCTTTTGATTTCTAGATACCACATAGATATTCTTTCTTTTATGTGGTATATTTTATCCCCGGACATGCAGAAGTCTGGCCTTCTTATATTTTAAGTCCTGATCTGGAAGTTCAAATCCCATCCCAAGACACCTTCCATTTAATATATTATTCATATTCCAAATCATCTTCTCTTCTATAGCATTTCTTTTCTAAGTATAGCTCTAATGGAAACATTATCTTTGCCCCTATGGTCTTCAGCTTTTTTGTCCAAAACTGTGTAATCTTTCTTGGTGCATTCTAGATTCCTTCTGGCAGTAATATTTCTGGTCATAGAATTACTAGAAGTAGGTCAGAATGATCTTGCTTGACAAGTCTTGAGAGTATCTCTGTTCTATCTTGGATACTTGCCTGAGGAAGACAAACCACATGGCATATAATCTCTCATTCCTTACTGTTATATCTTAACACATACAAAACATTCATTGAACTTAATATAAATTCTACACACATCAGAAGCAGGGCCCAGAGCAGGCCCTTCATGATGAATTCTTGTCAGGAGGGGATAATAATTATACTGCTTCCTGTTGTTCTGAAGCCCCAGACCAGCTCTATTTTTATTTATGTCACATAATTTAATTTTTTTATAATACAGTGCTAAATCATAAATGCTGGGCACCTGGGAAGTAACTCATTGTTCATCCTGGCTAATTTAAAACTAAGGTGATTATTTTCCAGCAGTATTTTCAAACTCTTTATCTAAAGATGAATGGAATAACTTATCAACTTAAGATGTTTGCTAAAATCTCTAAATCCAAAGTCACAGCAAAAGAATCCATAATACTTTCTTTATATCTTTCTTAAGCATGGGATCATCAATACAGTTAGGAACTCAGAAGTTGCTGATTCCTACAGAGGACAAAAATGATGTCTGAAAAGATTTTTAAGTGACTTTTCTAGGATCACACAGCTAGTCTTAACTCTAAGTATCACAGTTATTTGTGCAAGCATTATATTCTGCCTACAAGATGACAAAATCTGCTATATAAGAGAGCTGGGAGTATGTCTTATTGAATCACTATATTTTTCCTCCTCATCCCTTTAAGGTCCTCTGAAATTAGTAGGCACTAAATAAATGTCAGATTTAATTAAAAGGGATACTCTAGAGTAATCTAGGTTCTTCTCTAAAGTAGAGTGACTTTTCCAAGTCATTAAGTTTCTATAGCATTTGAAGGATCATTTAGGCCTGATAACTGAGTTGAAATAGAATCTCTAGGTGGGGGGTGGGAGTGGCAAAAGAGGGAACAGAAGTCTTAAAGGAATTCTCAATTTAACGAGTAGAGAAAAAAGATCCTAGGAAAGACTGGACCAAAGTATAATAGTCAAAAAAGCTGAAAATATGGGACTTAGAATAGAATAACCTACACAGAATGCTTACAGACAGATCATCATTCCAAATATTTATATTCTGTAACTAGGAAGTAGGCATTTTAGTAATGTTAATTAATGAGGGATACTGTGCAAGGTCTTCAGTACTTAATGATAACAAAAACAGGTGCATTACCTTCAAGGCATAAAGAAGTAGTGAGGAAAAAAATAATACTTGGCACAGTAAATTGATACAAGAAAAATCATTTTTCTAACATTCAAAGCAAAAGTAACTATCAAAAAATTCTATTCCATTTTCATTATGCCATCTGCCAATCCTTCACTCCACATAGTGGGGGGAAAAAACAAAAATTTTCTTTTCTCTAATGCTTTTATTTACTCTCTGGTCTTCTCAATGATGGAACAAACATGTACCTTATCCAAGGAACATCCCCTGATTGATCAAAACATGCTTCTTCCTCCTCATTGCATCCCACACTAGCCAGCCCCCCCCCAAATGTTTTTGTTTACATATTTCAATAAATGTCCATAAAATGAAAGTTAGAATAGATCATCTCTAGTTCTAGCAAAAGAAAACAAAAACTCCACTATATATATATATATATATATATATATATATATATATATATATATTTATATTTATATATAACTAAAAGCAGAGTTGAAGCTCAAAACTTAATTTCCAGGACTTTTCCACACCACCAGGCTTCTTTTATTTATATTTTACTTGTATGTCTAAAACTGTGATTTCACTGATTGTCTCCCAAGGAAGAAAACTCCTCCCTCATTGTATATGATCTAAGTCTAACATTTATTTTGCAACTTTTAGTCTTAGGCTTGGGTGGGAGGAGGGGGAGTGTTACTGCTTCTAGAAGGTTGAGCCTGGAATGAGAAAGACTCATCATCCTAAACTGAAATCCAGCCTTAGATATATACTAGCTGTGTGACCTTGGACAAATCACTTAATCCTGTCTGTCTCAGTTTTCTCATCTATAAAATGAGCTGGAGAAGGAAAGCGCAAACCACTTCAATATTTTTGTCAAGAAAACCCCACATAGGGTCACAAAAAATGGACATGACTAAAACAACTGAAAAATAGTCTTAGAAAAATCACCTAAGTCACCGACATATTAGTTGACTTGATCATGGACACACAGTTAGTATATATCAGAGACAACACTTGAACCCAATTCCTTTAGCAACTAACACATTATCTCTCAATGAATCAAAAGATAAAAAAGCATTTAGTGTCATTCATATGCCAAGCACTCTGCACTAAGTACTAGGTATAATAATAAAAATAACATAATTTTCCTTTAGGTTATCTTTAATTTATGCTGTATGAACCTTGTTTGTACATGGTAGTTTATCACATAAAAAACACTAGTTAAAAGGAAGACAGTGTCTACCCACTGCCACTTTAAGGAAAGTAACTTAAAATACATGCAGACCACATGACAAAAGCTTGACACATTATAAAATTTTTAATAACTAGAATTATCAAAAAATTGAATGAACTGCTTCTGGAAGTGATGGTGTCCCTCTCACTGAATGACTTCAAGGAAAGATGGGATGATCTTTTTCTTAGGTATATTGTCACTGAAATTTCTATCAAAGTACAATTTGAACTAAAAAACTTCTGAGGACGTGTGGAGCTTTGAGATTATGTGACTGTGTTTGATCCTTTTATGAAACAGCACGTATGAGTTTGGTCACAAAGGTATCTTTCTTATAACCTCTTTAATATCTTAAACCCCTTTTGCCCATTCTCTAGAAATGAGGACACCAAAGTTTGCTAATGGACTCAACAGACGTCTAATAATCCACACAGCATGAGTTGTCCAATGTCTAAATGTATTACAGTGAAAGAGTTTATTTTCTACCATTTTCAAGAGCCAATGTACAAAGGCAACATTTACTGACCTTACCAAAGCCTTTGTTGCAATTAACAGCAATTTGGTTGGAATAAAATTGCATGCAATTGACCTTACTTCATTAGTTTGAAGATTATTTTACAAATGGAGAGCAAAGTGCTGTAATTTAACAGATGGACTATAATAGCTGATTAAAGGAATCTTATTTCAATTCCGACAAACCCTGGTTACTTCTAAAGATAATGTATTAATGAAAGAGCTGCTATAAATGTTTGGTTCAAGATCAAAGAGAATTAATGGAGTTTTTTTGGATTTTAATTTTAAATGGATTTCTTTTTTGCTTCAACCTCTTGCTCCACATATTAAGGTTAGATGTGTATAGTTTATTTAAAAGATATATAGTGAGGATCATCAAAAAATATTGAGAATTGAAGTTTTTCTCTAGAATACTGTTTTTAATATATAATCCCAAGCCTGAGCTATAATGTTTTTCCATAATGAGATATTTTTAGAAATTTAAAATGCATTGAAATATAGTTATATTTTGCTTATAGGACTAAGCTTGCAATTGAAAGACAGAAAAATAATTGAATTCATTTATGTTATTTCTTAATAGCAATGAATTTCTTCCTTTTTTTTTTTTTTTTTTTTTTTTTGGCTGAGGCAATTGGGGTTAAGTGATTTGCCCAGGGTCACACAGTTAGGAAGTGTTAAATGTTTGAGACTTGATTTGAACTCAGGTGCTAATGATTTCAAGGCTGGTGATCTATATCCACTGCACTACCTAGCTGCCTCAGTAGCAATGAATTTCAACAAAATTAAGTGGTTTATTTTCAAAATCATCTTGTACTCTTCCCTTTCCCCAATATTTCACATGTAGTTGACCCAAATGAACTTGGAAAACAGATATTTCAATAAATATAGAATGCTAATATCACTCTAGAATGTTTGTTTTTTAACCTTCCACACAGTTCCCTAAAATATCTGTTCCAAACACATAATTTCATGATTCATGAACTACCAAAATCTAAATATGAACATCTAGACAAAATACTTTCATAAAAGCTATTGAAGCATGGTAAACTGAATTTTGAAGTGAAAACCTAAGTTTTAAGCCTTCCTTAAGCAGTAATTGAATTTGTGACAACAGACAAGTCACAATCTTTCTGAACATGTTCCTTTGTCTGTTTAAAGGGTTAATAATAACCATAGTATTCATCTCAAAGGTTTGTTGTGACAGATGAGAAAATCTTTCTACTTAGGAAATTTTGTGGTAATATATGTCAGTTATTAGGGGAGTAACTCCGAGTGTGGAATATCCCTTCTTACACAAAAATAAGCAATTTCTTGGTAATCTATATGCTGCGCATTGAAAGATAATGTAACTTACTTATTTTCACATAGATGTTATGTGTTACATGTCCTGTAACACAGGAAAAAGGCAGGACATGATTTCAAATTTTCCTAATATCACAGCTAATCCAAATTGCCTTTTGATTTGGTTTTGTTGCACCTTAAAGCAATCACTGTAATATATGCATTAGAAATGAGATTTAAAGCCAAAAGGTTCGTTAGAAAATCACTTAGCTAAATCTTCTATTTTATAGCTGCAGAGAATTAGACCAAGAGAGGTGTAGTTGCCCATGGTCACAAGTAATTTCTTTGGTTATAGTTCTAACATACTAAGTTCCAACATACTAAGATGCCTCCTGATAATTTATTCATAAAAAATAAACTATATTTAGCAACTTTAAAACTTTGAAACGTAAAGTATGGCCAAAAGAAGCAATTTAAATACCTGAAACCATTGGTTGTACAGAAGGTGTGATTTAGCTAAGAAACTCTTGAGTTTACAACTGTCAGAGATCTTACCAAATTTCTGAATATTTCTGAAAAAACCTAGCTACAATTCTTCCTATAAATATAATCAATCAAGAAGGATTTCTTCCATGCAAACTACATAGTTGGTTCCACACATGTTTCTCTTTGCTTGGTTTTCAATGAGATTTCAATGAGACCTTGAAGGGCAGAGTAAGATGCAAAGAAAACAAAAAAGGAAATGTATATATGTGTCATATGTGTATTATGAACTTATAGCTAAGGAAATTTGGCAAAAATAGGTCATTTGACATGTTCTCTGGGTTTTGGACACATTTGTCTGCTGCAGTAATGTAAAGCTTACTTACTCTAGCTTAATTTTAACTGCAGATTTCTTGCTGCTATATCAGTGTTACTGTCAGAATTGATGATTTGCATGAGGTCTAGTATTGATTTACAGGAGGGAATCATCTTTTACTAGGCTATAGTTCAACTTTAATAGATTGAATGTCTGGTTTGTTTTTGTCTTTTTTAGTAGGACCAAAATAATCAAAAATATGGCACATCCGAAGGTCTTGTCCACTTGCCAGAAGAAACACAGGAAAACATATTTAAAAGTCCTCTTTCTATCATTCAATGTCACCAAGCCCTCCTTAATCAGATTAGAATAATAGGCCAGTTCTTTTGATGTCAGTTCATGAACAAAATGTTCCCCTTCCAAATACCTTAACTTGTTCTAAAGTTTATTATCCTGCTTCATGATGCACTTGGAACCTTCATTCGACTGTAGAAATTTTTCTCCATTTTCAATTTAGAATTTTGGGATGGACTAGCACAAAGGGGAAAGGAAGACAGAGAAGATGAATGTACTTCATCAGTAAAAACAGACTTGTAAGCTGATTCCCCAAATTTATTATAATATCAAACTTTCAGATAGTAAGCATCAAAGTTCAATGTATCTCCCTCCTTTTAGTATTTCCTCTTTGGAATCTTGGCCACTTTAGTCAAGAGGGGCTACTTGTGTGTTTTCTAAAGTCAGCCAGCAAACAAGCCCTCTAAGGGCCAAGCACTGTGCTGTGCTAGAAATACCAAGAAAGGGGGAAAAACTGTCCCTGATGGTAGAGCTAACAGTAGGCTCCAAATGAAAGTGGACACAGTTAAAGCATTCCTTAAAATATGGGAACTCATTAACTTCAACAATGTCCAAATCTTAATTCATTATCTTTAACCTCCAAAATCTGCCCCTCATCTTTTCTATTTTATTTCTATCTTTTCTAAAGATATTTCTATCTTTTTCTTTCTATTAATGGCACCACCAGCTTTCAAAATCTCTTGGGCTCATAAGCTCAGAGTCAAAGCACAAATTCAAAGGGAAATTCGAGTCCTATCTTATCGACTCTTAATTAAACATCTGTGTCCTTTCTCTTTCTGTCTCTCTCTATATCTCTCCTTCTTCATATCTCTCTGTCTCCATCTGTTTCTTTCTCTGTCTCTTGTTGTCTCTGTCTCTCACTTTCTGTCTGTCTCTCTCGTTTTGTCTCATCTATTTTGCTGTCTCTGTCTCTTTCTGTCTCTGTCTCTATCTCAGTCTCTCTCTTTCTGTGTCTCTGTCTCTCTGTCTCTTTCTGTGTCTCTGTCTCTCTCTTTCTGCCTGTCTCTCTCTGTCTCTGTCTCTCTTTCTGCCTCTGTCTCTGTCTCTCTGTCTATGTTTCTCTCTGTCTCTGTCTCTCTGTCTTTTTCTTTCTGTCTCTCTTTCTGTCTCTCTCTCCCATCTTCCCTTTTCCCCCACAAACTATACTCTATGTTTACACAACCACCCTTCAACAGCATCCTGATCAGTTTCTATTCTCAAATACAGCCTTTATGCTGCTGACCAAACAATTGTCCTAATGTTGAACTCTCATCATATCACTTCTCTATTTAAAGTTTGTTCACCTTCAGCTTTTTTCTATTACATGTAAAATAAAAGCCTGACATTCAAGGCTCTCTAGTACCCAGCTACAATTTATTTTTCCTCTCTCCACCACAAACTTTTTGCTACTCCAATCCATCTTCCACAGAGTTGTATCAAATTATTTTTCCTTAAGCACAGCTTTGAGCAATTCAACCATCCTGCTCATTAAAGTCTAATGGCTCTCTGTTGTCTTAAGTATTACTTATCCATTCCTCTTTTATGAGAATATCTTCACAGTCTGTCCTCTTCCCACTTTTCTAAATTTCTTCTCACAAGTCTAGCTCATACTGTTCTCTGTTTGTAAAAGTGATGTTTCCTTTTTCTTCTCTGAGCCATTATATTATTAGCCTCCTCCCCCAACCTGGAATGCACTCCCTGCTCACCTCCATTCTTGGAATCCTTAGTTTTGTTCCTTGAGGACTCAGATTAAAGGCCACCTTCTACACGAAGCCTTGCTTCATGTCCCAGCTGCCATTGCCCTTCTTCTCGTGGCCACTTTATAATTATGTGGTATCTATTATACATATTCTCTATCTCTACATATTCCCTCTCACATTTTTTTTTTGTCATGGCCTTCAGGTAGTCCAAGTGCTTGTTGATTTTCTCCTGAAATGCAATAGCCATCTAATTGATGTCCTGTTTCAATTTTCTGGCTTTATTACAGCTGACACATTACTATAATATTAATCTTTCAAAAAATTAAATCATGTCAATTTCTTTACTTGAAAATTTTCAATTATTTCTTATTACTTGAAAAATAAAATCTCAACTCTTTAGCCCAGTTTAAAGGCCCTCTACTACTTGGTCTTAATCTATCTTTCTCACCACATTTCTTACTACCATGCCACTTAGCTGCCCATATATCAATTACTCCAAAAACTTTTGACAAATAAATTTAATTTTTAAAAAATGTTGTTGTTTTTTTGGGGGGAAAGACACTGACATCTAAGGTCCCTTCTAATCCTATAAATGCTTCATAAAAGCTCTGGCTTCTACTCTCCATCTCCCAACAACAAAAAAAGTTCTATATTACCTTTCAAAGATCAATCTTGGGTTTGTTTAAAATGGATATTCAAAATTGACAGTGTTATTACAATCATAGCAGAGCAAAGTCTGGTGCAATCGAAACAGAAGTCTACATCTTTTCAGATTTTGAATCTTTAAAACTTTATTAATAAATGTGTTACTTTTCTTCTCTAAGTCTTTATATGTAAAAAATTAAAAACATTACAAAGGCAATCATTTAATAGAAAATACCTATGTAATGCAAAGAAAAGTTGTTTATTTTTCTATTGACTAAGAATCTGATACAAACTTACTTTACTTTTTTCTCTCTCAAGAAAAAAGATCTCACATTAGACATCATCTTCTCTTGATAAAAAATAAAATTAAAAATGCATATATTTAACTTTCTTTTAGAAAAATATTATGGGAAATGTGTATCTTGTGTCAGGAGGAAGCAGGTTGAACACTAATGCTTCTAACATCATAAAGATATGTTGCTATGTCCTTTCATTTTTGGCAAGGTAACAATTCTCTCTTGTCCAACCAACAATAAGTGATTTTGAAGCATTCATGAAACCTTGTAACTTATTCAAGTCCATTTGCCTCTAGGGTTTTAATTATAAGCAAATTTCTTAAGAAGGTTGCCAGGACTTATTGGCAGAATAGGTTAGGTCTTTCAAGTTGCCTACTGAACTGGTGACAAAGCCAGAAGAAGCCAATTGAAATAAAAATACTTAGTCATCATAAGCATCCCATTTCTATCCATGTAAAGGGTTTCCCCCCAACTCCTAATCCATCCAATAAGGCTCAGATTCTAGAAACATCTTAAAACAGCAATTCTTTCCATTTTGAACTTCAGTTGAGTTTGATATGAATGGGATAAAATAAAAATGTTAATTTATTTCCAGTAATGTTCACAGAGAAGAAGAGATAGATATATTTATATGTACACAGACTGAGCACCAAAACACTAATTAGGTAAATTTAGTTTTCCCTTTAATCAGACTTCCAGGTAATTAGCTGTCAGCTAAGATAAATTACAGTTTATTCCATTTTTATATCATGCTTTGGTCAAATAAAGATTATGCTTTATTGGCCAGATTTAGCAGCTAATTTTTCATGCACATGAAAGGATTTGCAAATATCATCACTGGAATCTTTTAATGTTTAACAAAACGCCATAATTTCAGCCTAAAATATCGTTTTTAAGCAAATATTCTCATCCAACACTAGGGAATATCTATCTAAATTTTTTATCCCTTCCCCATGTCAGACAACTATTCAGATTTCTATAACTAGATATCATAATAGTAGTTAATGTCCACCACCTCTGATTACAGGTCAAAATCCTGTCTACTCTGGAAGGTTAATATTGGGAAGCAATTTTCACCTACATGTATCTTTTTAAAAGCTAAAATTACTCAGATTGATTTATCAGACAATCTGAAAGTTTTGCACAGTATCAGAGGTCACCTGTTCCAACATAAAGAACTCCCTCCTCAATCTATCTAATAAATGGGTATCTGGCCTCTTCCTGAAGACTTAAAGTGATGGCAAAGTCATTATTATCCAAGGAAACCCATTTCACATTTGCATGGCTCAAACTTTTGCAGTTTTTCCTTAAATCATAACTGAATTTGTTTCTTTGTCATTCCCCCACATTATTCCATTTCTGTCATTCAAAGTCCAGAAAAAATAATGTAATTACTTTTCTATATGATAGAGCTTTAAATATGTGAAGTCAGTGATTACCTTCTGGCTGCCTCATAATCTTTCCTTCTCTAATAAACATAACTGCTCCCTTCAACTGATTTTCATGTGGAAAGAGAGACAGACAAAAAGACACAGATGAAAACAAAAGGAAGGAGAGAAGGAAAGAAGAAGGAAAGATTGAAGACAGAGAAGTGCAAAGGAAAGCTAAAAGGCATCAGGCAGGCAGAAAGAAAGAAAGGTTAAATGGCAAGGAAGTCAATTAGTTGTGTTTGATCCCGAGAAGCATATTTAAGACAAATGAGTAGAAACTGCAGTGAAGTAAATTTAGTCTTGATGTAAGGGGACAAAATCCTCCCCAAAATCAAAAATATCTAGAAGTAGAATGTGATACTTTAGAAGTTAACCAATTCCTTTTACTGAAAGTCTTCAAATGAAGGGCAATTGTTGCACATGATGTAAAAGAAGAATTCTCATGTGGGATGGAATAAGTGACTCTAAAATA
This sequence comes from Sarcophilus harrisii, assembly GCF_902635505.1. Taxonomy (NCBI): domain Eukaryota; kingdom Metazoa; phylum Chordata; class Mammalia; order Dasyuromorphia; family Dasyuridae; genus Sarcophilus; species Sarcophilus harrisii. Next base: position 204,494,953 of record NC_045430.1, on the reverse strand, counting down.
CCATTCAACTTTAAGAATCTATTTCTTCAATTAGTACAACACTATATTTTAGGTACATTATGTACTAAATACAGAACCAAACTTCTACTATGAAAGAATGTATTCTGCTTTTTAAATAAGCATACATCTAGGAGTGATTTGGAGACTTTCTATATTTGTATTTCAGTGAAAAGATGCATTTTGAGACAACTGCAAAAAAAGTATTTTGTCATAGAGAATCAATGCAAAGATTTATTAAAATTTCAATTTGAGGCTTTAGTGATAAATACTTTTTTAAAAGCATAAAGGATTATCAAAGTCTCTGAAAAAGTTTAAACTACTTTTAGGCTTTTGTGTAATCATAACTAATTCTCAAGACTATTAATGTTAGTCTCATATCATATCTATTCAGAGAAACTTATTTTTATATACTTATATGAACATAGACTTCTTCAGTTTTGAAATATTATTCAATGCCTACTTGTATAATGAGATACCATTTACTAAAATGGAAGCAAAATTTAGATAAGACTTGGTCCCTGTTTTCATGAAACTAATTGTCCAATAGGGAAATATATAACTGTGAATTATTAAAATGTAAAATAAAAAACAGAGAAATAAAATACAAAGTGAAAAAACAGATATATGAGACTTGGGAGATAAGCTTCCAATCTTCTGTAGAGAAATCAGGGAAGGCTTCATGGATGAAATGACATTTGTGTTGGATTTAGGGGATGGAAAGAAGCAAAAGGAAAACAGAGAAAAGGACAATCCAGGCGGAAGAAACAGAATGACCAAAGGCAGAGAATCAGGAAAAGACAAGGAATGTTTGAGGGGCAGAGATAACATTTTAGTATAGCTCTATATATGAAAAGGACTAACATGAGATAAGATTAGAAAGCTGGAATCATGCCATATTTGGGGTCTAAAACGATTTACCTGCTAAGTAATATGGAACTTCTAAAAATTTCTAGTAGAATAAGAATGACAAGATCCATGTAAGAAAAAAATAATTGATCTGGCATTGATGCAAAAGATGAACCACTTTAATAATGCGGGGGTCAATGGATACCTTTAAGAAAAACTAGATATAGATCTTCAATGCCCACAAATACAATAATTTTGTGATTATCATACAATGTAACTCAAAGAAGTCCAACGGGACAGGGTAAGATGGTCAATAACATTTTCTAGATTCAAAAATCCAAGATCAGGTGAAGGTTTAGACTCTAGATGGACAACAATGAAGCAAAACTATGAATCCTATAGCCAGGACCACCCTATGAAGGACAAATGAACTTAAGGAGCAGCTAGGTAGCCTAATAGACTATAGACAATAGAGTGTCAATTCAAATCTAGTCTGAGATACTTACTGTTATATGACTGGAATAAGCCATTTAATTCTGTTTACCTCGGTTTTTTCATCTATAACATGAGCTGGAGAAGGAAATAGCAAACCACTCTAGTATCTTTGCCAAGAAAACCTCAAATTAGGTCATGAAGCATTGCACATGCCTGACATGATAGAACAACAATAGCAAATGAACTTAAGTTTAGGTTACATATAGACAGCAACTTAGACAAGCTTTACTCTCTTAGGAGACTCGTATTAAAATTGTTTTAAAACTTCTGAGATTCCTTCTTCTCGTATAGTAATTGTAGCTAACAACATATTTAGACTCTATATGCCATTTCTAGCAAATTGAGGAAGGGAGGAGGAAATGAAAGATTGAGAAAAAAGACCAATGAGGAGTCTATAGAAGGGGAAAGGATACTTCTTTTCTGAGGATCCCTTTGGATATTGCTGAACACACAATTTAAGTGTCCAGTAAAGATACAGGAGAAAAAGTCAGGACTCGGAAGAGAAAAGTGTCCCTCCCCATTCTATGCTTCACCAAATCTCTTCCTTCCTCTGTCATCACAATCCATTTAGTTGGCAAAAGACTAATAGCACCAAGATAAATTTTACCAAATCTTACCCTGAAGGGACTGGCAGGCTGATATAGGAAATAAATACCCTACAAATAACTTGATCTGATTTAATACTTAAGGTCAGGTTGGCAAGATTGGTTGCTCACCTAATCTCAACATTATCAAATTATTAACTGTCAGTTTCTAAGTACCAAACTATATATTCTTCCTAATGCATGCCTTTGGCAACATTTAATCTTCCCATGTTTCAAAGGAAGGATAAGCTGTATCTTTACCCCACCCCCAGGATAAAAATCCTGTACCTCTCAACATGTTATTCTCAGCATAGCACATTAGCTAAATACAGAAATCTGAGTTCTCTACAATGTAGTTTTTTTAAATTAATAGACTTTATATAGCAGACAGTTCCCTAACAGCCAAACACTCCCACCAATTTATAAGTATTAACTGAAAACAATTAAGTAAAATCATTTGTGACTGTTAACTACATGTTAATTTTACAATACTATTAGTTTAGTGATGGTTAACACTAAGAGTCTGTGTCAATAGTTACATTTAGATGACAGACATTTCCATTTAGATGTTATCAACATTAAAAATATCCATAACAAAACTCAATTTCTTTTTCCCCTCAAAACCACATCCTCTTTCCAAAACTTTCCTATTTCTCTCAAGGGTATCATTACCTTCTAATTACCCAACTTTTTCACTTTTATTATGTCCCTTTTTAAAAGACATCCTCTATGGGATATAGTTAATGGGTCTGAGGCAATTTAATCTTAACAATATTTAAGTGTAATTTATGCCAAATGATAAAAAGACTCAAAATCAGTATATATGATAAGAACTTACAATTTACTTGCTATTAATATATAATTGACATGTTTGCATAACTAGAAACTGGAAACAGTTGAAATATTGTTTGTAAAGGAAGCAACAATGAAATAATTGTTTTCTTTGTCTTTGTCCCTGTCTCTGTCTCTCTTCAGATACATAAGCCAATAATTTTTTAATCTAAGAATTAATAGCACATAGAAAAAATAAGACTCATTTGGGAAAATGCAATCTCCTTGTGGTGCCAGTTAATGGAAACAAAAGTCACCCTAATTTTCATTCTTACAACAGAATAAATGAAAAATTAATGAGTTTTCTTGCTTTTCATGGCTTCATATATAGGCCAAAACATGATCCTAAAGAATCTAGTTAAGAGGAGGACACTTCAAATAATTTTCATACTTGAGTTCTTTGGCATGTTTGGGACACACATATTTTCTTTATCATGCATACATAGACATGAAAGTGTGAAAATGCTCTCTCTTAAGGAAGCAATATAGGTGGAAATACTTTAAATATTTCATGCTTCTATCTTCCACATGCTGAAATGTTCTTTGTGGGAAGGTGCCGTAGATTCTACTTCTTTTGTCTCTTCAAAGAATCTAAGTTGAAAATGATCCAAATCATAAAGAAAAGAGATTTACTGTAATCATAAGCATGATGAAACTCATTAAAAATGAAGACTTATACAGGAGATATATCTTAAAAAATGAGATCAAAGAAATGTTTGATAAGGAAGAAAATATGGGACAATCATGATAAAAGAGTGATGGGTTAACCAATGGATAGCTCATACACTTTCATTGCTATCCTTGCAAGATGAAGACCCACAATCATAAATAATCTCTTTGTGGCATATTTATGGGATGACATGGACAAGAGTTGCATAGCAAGGGCATATTTTAATAAGCTGCAATCTGTATCATAAGAAGGAACATCCAAGTATATAAAATCACAGATCCATCAAAGATTTCTTGAAACACTGAAAAAATACTTGAAAAAATATGGTTTGAATAATATGATTATTGACTAATCATATCTGACACTCATAAAGCATTTATAAGGTAGGTGCTATTGCCATTGTCATCTCTGTTTAAAAATTAGGAAACTGAGGCTCAAAGGTTTGCCAACGGAAACAATAACTAGTAAAGGATCAAGAGGAATTTGGACCAAGTTCTCTTATCTCCAAGTCCAATGTTCCTTTCACTAGGTAATGCTATTTTCCACTTATACAGAACAAGCAGATTTGGACTCTAGTTATGAACAGCTTAATCAAAACTATATATGCATGTATTTTATGCTAAATTCCAATCAGTTGAAAAAACATTTATTAAATGCCCGCTATATTCCAGACACTGCTAGATTCTGGGGATAAGTACAAAGAACAATACAATTCCTCCTCAGGATGTGCTTTCATTCCAATTGGAAGAATGTATTCAAAGGAATGAGTAAACCAAGGAACCTAAGAGAGTTAAAGTCAAGTGAATTAATTAGACTTGGCATTATAACAATATGACAAATTCTGTAAAATAAAAAAGAATGAATGGAGAGATAGAGTGAATAATCATCAGCTAAGACCCTCCTATGTACTAGTTACTGTGCTAAGTGCTAAGCTTTACCAACATTGCCTCAATTGGCTAAATCAAAACAATGAAAACCCAAATTACAAAACATGATGATTAAATGACTTGGCTAAAGTTTGAAATTTCTTGACTTTTTTCCTTTTAAAGTTAGGGACATGTGAGAATGCCTTCACACAATTCATATAGTGACAGCATTTGCAGTTCATCATATTCTATCCCTTTAAGAAAATAAAGGCTGGATTTATTAATTGTTGTAATGGAGCCATTGCTATCTATAGCATTTCATTGTTATTTAGTCTTTAATCTTGATCACATTCTATAAAATTAGAAAAAATGCCCATGGAATATTCATAATTGTCAACTACTTACATTTACTGACACAGGTTCATCTCTTAAAAGATGTGTCCCTTGGAACACTAAATATGCAAGTTTTTACACTAAAGACTGCCTACTCCCATTCTAATTTACCAAGGGCCATTGATTCCAATCTAATGTAATGAGAGACTACACATAAATATAACAAGACTCTGAAAAAATCCTGATTAAAGTATCAATGATAGGAGCAATAGTTCATTGGAGGAAGACTCTTAATTTTAGATAATATAGTTTATCCTCAATAATTACTGGTTGAATTTAAATGAATTTTAACTTAGTCTGGACCCAGATTACATCAAAAATATTTAGCTAAAGAGGCTCTCTTTGTAAGATGAGGTTTTAGGGGCAGCTTGGTGTAGTGGATAGAGCATCAGCCTTGAAGGCGGGATGACCTGAGTTCAGACACTTAACACTCCTGGCTGTGTGATTCTGGGCAAGTCACTTAACCCCAATTGCCTCAACAACAACAACAACAACAACAACAAAAAAAAAAAAACAAAAAAAAAAAAAAAAAAAAAGATGAGTTTTTAGCTAAGTTTCCATTTGAAACACTACTTAGGAAAATATCATCATCACTAAATACATCCTAAATCTTTTCCCCCATCCCAATTTTGACATCTTATGTGGAGACAACTATAATCTTTTCTTCATTGTGCCAACCCCTTTCAATTGATCCATCAACCCAAATTATGCAGTCAAAATCAACGTGTCTTCCCATTGCTTTGTCCCTTATCACTCTTGTCTGTAACCATTTTGTTCTCACAGCTTTCTGTGTGAGATCTGAGGCCCTGGCCTTTCATAAGGCTTAGCACAAGTCACTTAGTATATTTCAAAGAACAAGTACATTTTATGAAAATACATTTCCTTATCATTTGTGCATGCCTGTCATTTTGGCACTAGCCACTCAGGCAAATCTCTGAACAACACAATAATCAATTACTTTATTTAGAAGGAATCACATAATTGGACTTGTTTGAATCCAGTCTGGTGCGAATTCAGAAAGATATTCAGGTTTTTAAATAATGACTTTGGATGCTTAATGATCCCATTGATTCCAATTGGCATGGTAATTGTAGAAGACAATGAAGCCTGGCTCACTAAGGTAGGGAAGTAAAATGGATGAATGCTGAAATGAATGAGGGCAATTCTGTGCCACTTTGCTAAAAAAGGCCTCCAAGTGGTGACTTTGGATTTCAAAGCTTTGCTTTCAGGACATGTTGAAAAGGAAAGGAAAAGCAACTGGGAAAGAGTGAAAGAAGACATTCTGGGTGTTACTATAATGTTTCTATGGGATTCAATAGAGGCTCTGTGTCCACAGGGCCTAGACACTCTTGGGTATATTTTCAAAGTAATGAAATGCTCAGGGATACATTTTATCCCTCTCCGATATTAAAGGAAGGATTAACATGGCTAGAACCCACTTATACCCCTTGACAAAAATTTATCCTTTTTCATAGCTATGGAAATTGGCAATGACTTTGCCTGAGATTTCCAGACAAATGAGAACGATTTGCTTTGCCTTAGATCAACCAGACATTATAATTTACTTTATTCTCTATCCTGTTGTATATATTTGGCTATATTGTCTTACTGAACTGTTCATTCCTTTGTACATATTCTTTTATGTGTTCTTATGCCTTAAATGATTTATTACAAAAAAAGCAAAAATCCCTCCAATATTTCATCTATTATCCTGTGGATGTGTGTCTACTAGAGAAAGGTGTTTTGTAGCCCAGATGCTTAATTCAGAAGTTTGTTAAGATGGAATAACTGAGGTAACACTAGTCATAAGAAGATTGAATAAAAAAGAGTTTTGAAGTTAAGAAGTCAGAATGGGAATGACACACACTAGAATTGAACTGCCTCTGCATATCCCTTTATACTAAATAAATCAACAAACTGGGAGAAGTCTACATTACCATTTACCTTTCTCTGTGAAACAGGTGTTGGGAGACAGGGGGCAGGGAGAGGGAGAGGAGGACAAACTGCAAATCTTTTGAAGAAATTGATCCTAAATCTATCTGCAGTCCAAATAAGAAACACAGAAACTGCAGAAAATGGAAAAAGGAACAACTTAATTAAGTCTATCTGAAATGAAAGGATTTTAGAATTGAAAGGGACAATTTTTTTCATCAAGAAAATGAACTCAAAATGAAACTTACCCAAGACCACATTAATGATGACATAAGTTAATACTAGAAAGTCTAAAACTCAAGTGTTCTGAATCCTCAACCAGTCTCTTTCCCATAACAATACAACTGGCACCATTTATTAGGGCTGATATGATATGGAATGAGATGGAATCAGGAGCTCTAGGAAGGCTTAAAAAACATATCTCCTTCAAGTTCCCCCCCCAGTACTTTCTGTTGTAAGTTTACTACTGTTACATCATTCCTTCTGGAGGAAACTTCATACTTTAAGTTGTGATCATCCCCTAGAGAGTCAAAATTTTTTAAAAATTGATCAGTCTTTTAAGGTGGATGAGGACATTTTCTGACAGCATATTTCCATAACTTTTAAAATAAGAGATGTGTTTTTGTGAATATATGGTAAAGAAATGGAAACCACTACCAAAACATTTAAAAAAAAAAAAGAATCCAAAGAAGAGTCTTGGGGACAAATTGCCTCACTTACAATCTTGTCTATGTCTAGTCCTGATATCAAAAGTATCTGGATACCACTCTTTCAAGATTCCTCATCTCAAGGAAGCAAAATAGTGTGTTTGATAAAAGCAGTGTCCTTAAGAGTGAAAAACATGATTTAAAATTCTTCCATAGAACTTAACTATCTATGTTATCCCAGTCAAATAGCTAATCTTTCCTCAGTCTAGGTTTCCTTATTAGGCTAGTACTAATTTCACAGACTGTTGTGAAGATCAAATGATATAATATAGACAAAGGTCTTCGAAACTTTTAGAGTGCTATTTAAATGTTTGCTAGTCATCTCAGAAGCCATTTTCTAAATAAGTGCAATATTAAATGCAAGAGGATACTTCACTACCATTGCAAACACAGGCATGTTTTCCCATCTCTTTTTAAAGGCTTGAAAATGATATTATCCTCTGCAATGAAAACTTCTAGCTGGATCAAGGGAAGTTGCAACATTTACTATAAATACCATCTTATTCACTGTTAATTATCCAAAGTTAAGCTATTATTCATATACTCCTGTGGAAAGCCAACATGATTCTTTCGTTATAACTTTCCATAGCTTTAGTGATGTCACTTATTTTTTCCTTTTTGCTACTCCACAAAATCTGACTCTAACTTCATCTTTGGAACATAATGAATTGTAGACTCATATTCTAAGAGTGTTCCACCCTTCTAGCATTGGAATGCTTTGCAAAAAGTAAAGTTAGAAAGCAAATGCTAAGTCCAAAAGTTTTACCATTTTCCCCTCTTTTCCCCAGATCTTCCCTTCTAAGTTTTTGTGATAATGCATTTTCTTAGTTCTTTTTTTGTCTTTCTAATCATCCCTCAGTCTTCTGAAGGTCCTGTATATATTTTTATTATACATAATAATTTATTTTGCTGTCTCTCAATTGTTTATGTTACTGTTAAAATCATTTTTTTCAAACCTGTTTTTTCCCCTTAAAATTAAATGGTTGGCTCAACTGGGATTTATGTTCCCTTCCAGTTTAAGAATTCAATGATTCCAAAAGGACTTAATTTCTGACAATAGGCTCTATTTTTGTAAAGTCAATGTCATCTTTGAGTGACATTGTATACCAACCCACGTCTGAAAGAAATTCTCACTATAATGCATATCTTACACAAATAGTCATCTAATTAAGACCTCTTTAAGTCACCACACCAAAGGTAGCCTTTTAATCACCAGGAAGCCTGTTCTTACATCAAATACATCAAACATAAATTTGTCTTTTTCCATCTATGACTTATTGATTCTGATTTTGACATTTGGAAATAAAAATAAATCTACTGTCATGTAATAATCGTTCAAACATGTGCCAATAGCTATGATGCTCCACCTCTAATTCTACATCCCCTTGAGTCTTCTCTTCTCCAGGATATACAACCTCAGTTCCTTTAGTTGATTGCTACATTATATTCTTAAGGCTCTTTACTATTCTGTCTGCCTTCCTCTGAATGTTTACTTTCCAGCTTATCATAGTCCCTAAACTGTGGTACCTAGATCTGACCACAACATTCCAGAGATGTGTTCAAGCTAAAAGACAGAAGAACTATCACATCATAATTCCTTGAAGCTATGCCTCTCTGAAAGCCATCTAAGATTACATTAGGATTCTTTTTGTTGTTCTTGTTTTTTAACTGGGCTGATCACACAATGATTCATTTTGAATTTTCAATACACTAAAACAGCAGGATCATCTCCACACTTCTATCTAACTATGCCTTCATCCTATACTATCAAATTATTTTTTTAATCCAAATATAAAACAAAATGTATCCTTGCTACAATTCTGAGATTTAGTTCATTGTTCTAATCTAAAAAGTTGTTGTTGGCTCTTTATTTGGTAATTCATTGTATTGGCCATCCTTTCCAGAAGTGAACCATTTATAAATTTCATAAGAATACTATTCCTTTATCCAAGTCATTGGTCAAAATGTAACATAGCAAAGATTAAGCAAAGGTTTCTGTACCACTCTACCAGACACCACCTGCAAAAGGGACATTGGATGGTTAATGAATGCTTTTTCAGTTCAGCCATTCAATCAGGTCCCAATTTTCCTAATAATACAACATCTAGCTGAAATCTCTGTATCTTTTTCCCAGATATGATATGAAACATTTTATCTAGTGAATTATAAATCTAAGTAAGCTATATTTACATCATTTTTAGCTATCAGTATCAGAAACCTAAAGTTATGATAAGCCTTCAGAATGAAAGCTTCCCTTGCTATACATGTCCATTAGCCTTCCATTTAAATACTAATATTGGCATTTTTAAAATGCCCATGACATTAAATTCACTAGCCAATAGTATGGAGGTTCTGCCCCTTTCATTTTTAAAAATTTTTAAAAATCAGGGACATTTGCCTTTTTTGGAGTAGGCATTGAGGGAGAGAGAAAGGGAAAAGGAAGCAAGGAGATGGGAAATAGGAAGGAATGGAAAAAGTAATTATCAAGTATCTCCTATATGCTAAGCATTATGCTAAGTGCTTTACAAATATTATCTCATTTGATCTTCACAACTCTGAAAAAGTAGTGCTTTTTTATGATTTTCATTTTACAGTTGAGGAAACTGACAGGAGTGATTAAGGTATTTGTCCAGGACCACAAAACTAGTAAGAATCTGAGACCAGATTTCTTAAGTCTTCTGGATTTGCTGCATCCAATATGCAATCTAATCAGCCTTCTAGCTAGTACTGAAGTATCTCTCCTGTTCTCAACATTCTTTCAAATATAACTGAAAGTATTTTAGTATTATTTGTCAATTCTTTTACTACCCAAAGACATAATTGATCTAGACTAAGTGACTTGAATTCATTAGTAACAACTACAGGTTGTATTATTAGATTTATCTTGGGTGTCAATGATTGGCTAATTTTTATTCTGAGACTCCTACTACAAAGATCATATTACTTAACCAGGAAAATACATTAAAAACATTTAAAAAAAAGCTTTTTTCTCTGTTATTATCACTGTCCTCTTAGACTCAGAGACTATTCCTTCTTCCCTTTTCCTTGATCCTCCTTTTTCTCTCAATTAACAAATAGTCCTCCCCACAAAAAAACACACACACACATAAAATTGGGGGGGGGGTCTTTAGATTCCCATGCCAGACTCCCCTTATTTTGAGATTAATCACTTTTGAAACTCTTTTAACAGAGAATATGTCACATTATTGTATATGCTTTCTGCTAATGTCCCCCCCCAACTTCTACACATATCTCTGAGTACCACAAATCAATCTGAGTACATACAAATCAATCTCTTCAAGGAAAGCCTGTTTTTCTCCAACATTAGAATTGTTTTCCTTTGGGTCTTGATTATTTTGACAGTATTTCTCATCTATTTTGGGATGACTTCCCAGGAGAACTTTAGTCTATGGAATCCTCATATCTCTCCATCTGAATCATTACTTTTTATTTTCCCCAAATCATATATAAAGATAATTTTTACCACTTTAAAAAGTTTGATTTCCAAATTCCCTCCTTCCCTTCTCTCCTTCCATAGATTATACATGTGTAAGCATGTGAAACACAAGTCCATATTAGTCATTTTGTGGAAGAAATGAGAAAGAAACTCAAACCATGAGAGAGGCAGAGACAGACAGAGTGACAGACAGAGACAGATAGAGACAAAGCCAGAAAGACAGACAGAGAAAGGAGAGGAATGAGGAAGAGGAGGGAGGAGGAAGGAGGTAGAGGGAAAAAGGAGGAAGGGAGGAAGGGAAAGAGGAGGAAGGGACGAAGGGAAGGAGGAAGGGAAAGAGGAAGGGAAGAAGGAAGGAAAGGAGGAAGGGAAGGAGGAAGGGAGAAAGGAAGAGCGGGAGGAAGAGAGGAAGAGAAGGAAGGAGGGAGAAAGGAAAGAGAAAAGGGAGGAAGGGAGGAGAAAAGAAAGGAAAGCGAGGAGGGAGGAAGGGGAAAGGGGGGAGGAAATGGAAAGGGGGAGGAAGTGGGAAGGGGGAGGAAGGGAAAAGGGGGAGGAAGGGAAAAGGGGGAGGAAGGGAAAAGGGGGAGGAAGGGAAAAGGGGGAGGAAGGGGAAAGGGAGAGGAAGGGGAAAGGGAGAAGGGAAGGAAGGAAGATGGGAGGGAGAGAAGGAGGTAGGAAAGGAGAGAGGGAAGAAAGGAGGGAAGGAGGGAGGGAAAGAAAAAGAGAGAAAGCAAGCTTCTGTATGCATTCAAACTCTTTCTGTTCTTTCCCCAGAGAAGGATAGCATTTTTCACCACAAGTCCTTTGGGATTATCTTGGATTATTTTTAGGCTGAGAATAGCTAAATCCTTATTGTACAATACTACTGTTACAATGCATAAATGTTCTCCTAGTTCTGTTCACTTCATTCTGTATCAGTTCATATATATCTTTTCAGGTTTTTCTGAAACCATCTTCCTCATCATTTCTTAAACCACAATAGTATTCCATTACAATCATATAGTACAATTTGTTCAGCCATTCCCCATTTGATGAATATTCCCTCAATTTCCAATTTTTTGTCACCACAAAAAAAAGTTTCCATAAATGTCCTTTTATAAATAGGTCCTGTTCTTTTCTTCTTTCAAAAATCTCTTTGGGATAGAAACTAATAGCAGTATTGCAGGATCAAAGGCTTAAGCACATTTTTAGAACCATTAGGGTATAGCTCTAAGTTGCTCTCTAGAATGGGCAGATCAGTTCACAAGGCCACCAATGCATTAGTATCCCAGTTTTCCCACATCCCCTCCAAAATTTAGCATTTTCCTCTTCTACCATATTAACCAATCTGAAAATTATCAAATGATATCTCAGAGTTGTTTTAATTTGCATTTCTCTAATCAATAGTAATTTAGAGCATTTTATACAATTATAGAAAACTTTTGTTTCTCTGAAAACGATAGTCAAATTAAATTCTGAGATACTATCTTACATATCAGAAGTGACAAATGCTAAAAGGGATTAGGGATAATAGGTACATCAATGAATGGTTGGTGGGGTAGTAAATAGGTTCAACCACTCTGGAGAACCATCTGCAACTATGCCCAAAGGACTAAAAAAGGCTGTGCATACCAAGCATGTCACAACTAGAATTGTATCCTAAAGAAATCAAAGGAAAAAAAAACCTATTTGTACAAAAAATATTTATAGAAACTCTTTTTGATAGAGAAAAATTGGAGATCTAGGAGCTGCTCATCAATTGGGCAATGGGTGAACAAATTTTGACCTAAATTGTAATGGAGTACTACTGTGAGAGAAAAAACCAGGAAGGTGGTTTAAGAAAACCATGGCAAGACCTACATGAACTGAAGCAAAGTGAACAGATAAAAACTAGGAGAGCATTGTGCATAGTAACAGCAATGTTTTAATGATGATCAATTATGAATGTCTTAGCTACTCTGATCAATACAGTAATTCAAGACAATTCCAAACGATTCACCATGAAAAAAAGTTATCTACCTTCAGAGAGAAAAGTGATTAACTCTAAATACAATTTGAAGAATAATTTTCTCTATTTGTCTTGCTTTGTTTTGTGATATGGCTAATATAGAAATATGACTTGCATGATTTCACAAGTATAATTGATATCATATTGCTTATCTTCTCAGTTGGTGGGAGAGAGGTGAAAAAAGAGAGAATTGAGAATCGAAAACTTAAAAATAAAAAAATGAAAAAGAAACTGATTGTGGTATTCTAGAATCAGAGAAAAAAAGGAAGAACCATTTTCACTCAGCCTGTTTTTCAGTGAAGCCAACATCCTTCAGATGAAAGTACTAGATGGTATTTGAACTAACAGGCTGCAGAAGTAGCATTAGTCATGTTTTGATCATGATATCTAATCCTGACTCCACGATCTGACAGGTTGTTTTTGTTTTTATAATCTGCCAAAGTAATTGTTTATGAAGATGTGAAATATACCCCATCACGCATCCTTTTAAGGCTTTTTAGTGACATCATTTATAGCCTACATTTAAATTTGATTTGTACTTTAATAATGTAAAAATCTCACAAATTATCTCAATGATTATTTTTATATGTGGCAAAAGAACAATGTGAGTTGAAATGATATAGGGCTATTATTTGGAGTATGGCTTTTGGAGATTGTCCTTTAAGAACTATTCATACTTTCAACACCAAATCAACAATTTCTGAGATAAGAAAATCATGTTTCTTGTCTTCTCCATTCCCCATGATAAGTCATAACAAAGCTGTTATAATTAATACCCATTGCTTCTCACTAATGGAATTAACATGGCAATATTAAACAATCAGTGCATGAAATTATCTGCTTATTTTCATTACTTTTCCCTTCATATTACTTTCCCTCTTTCCTTTCTGCATCACAGATTAATTGCATATTTTTATGTGTAAGTGTCAAAAAGAGGGAAAAAAATCATTTCCATTATAAGGGCAATGTTTGATGGCACGTGGATTTTTTTTTTCAGATGTAGCCTAATTAAAAGTTTAAAGAAATATTCTGAAGGAGAAATCAGCTTGAAGTGACTATAGCAACTGTATTGTAAATTACTTTCTTCCATTCAACTTCACTGAACATAAAAATATTATGAAAATTACTCTGAAATTCTAAGAGCCTATGAATATGTGACTAAAATTAGAGGTCACTAAAATCTGAATTGACATTAGAGATTTAACTATGTAAAACTTCAACTGATTTAGGGAAAAAGTGTACAACAAAGACAACTCACTATATTAAAGACAAGCCACTCTCATGCAAATGTTCATAAAATTTTTTATTTGTAAATTTTCAACTGATCAAATGGATCTATGATTTCAATGAAGAGCATTTTCCAAAAATACAGACTTCAACTCACCCCTAGACCATACAGGATGATTCTAAGTCAATATCCTCCAAGAAATTTGCATGGGAGGTGGGTTCCTCAATTTCTCCTATTATTTCAAGGATGCCCTGGAGGCCATGGATTGAGTATTAGTTATCCCTTTCATTCTCAACATATAATCTCTTTCATTCATATATTTTGTTGATGACATTTTTATCGTTTCTTTAATTAACTGGCAAAAAAAATCTTCATTCAGTTCTCTCAATCAGGCATCAACCCATGCAAAGGTACCCTGAATGGGGCATGATGGATTTAAGTCCAAAGGAATGCAGCCAAGTGGGAAATGAAGAGATAGTTGCCCTGGGAGCCCCTTTTATATGGAAATGAGAAAATTAAAACATCTTCCTGACTTCAAAGCCAATACTGCCTTGATGCCTCTCATTAGCTGCTCAGGGACTTGAGTACCAAGGCCAAAAGGGAGTAAAGGAGCTCAAGAAGGAAAATGGAAGGAAGCATACAGTAAACTTTGCATATTCCACAATTTTATGGCGGCAACTCTCTAATGTTGTCTGCAGAGAGCATGTGATGCAGTGGTGTTGTGCTGATCTTTTAGCATTTAATTTCCCAATTCAGATTTGCTTAATGTTTCATTAATGTAGTTGGCACCACTTTCATATAAGAGAGATAAGAAAAGGATGGGTCTAAACACTGAGTTTTCTCTGCTCATGGAAGAATAATCTAATACCAAAAGATAATGACCCAATATTATGTTATCATTGTATGATTCAAAATTCTATTGAAACTGACATATTCCATCCATTTGAATGAGATTTTCCTTTCAGTAGAAAACATTCTGAAAAAGTGAGTGAGCTTTGAATTTTTTTTTAAAGCAGCAACTGAATCTTACTGCATTGTTGTTCATTATCATACTAAAGCATATGATTAAGTGGTTTTTTTGTAGGGAGCTTTTTGAAAGAAAAAGTAAACAATATCTGGCGATGTCAACATGCCTTCAACCAGTACAATTGAAACTGGCAGACTCAGAGAGTAACAGCAAAGAGGACTTATTACTCTTTATTGAAAAACATTATGTAATTATAATGCTGGAATAAAAAAAGTCACTGGGAGAAAATCATGGAAATTTAGCATATTAAAATGTGCTTATTAAAGGCATTTTCTAGTCAAATAAGTAGAGTTCCCACCCTTTAAGATCAGAAACCACTTGTTCCTTTTTTAGGGTTTCTCTCTTCTGGTTATATTGACCACTTGACCAATGTATTATAACAATAATTTTACATTTTTTTTTTGAAAATCACAATTATAATAACTTTTCCAATGATAAGCCTAATTGTCTGAGTCAAAATTAGCTATGGAAGTCAAATAGACATCCTAATTTGAAAATATTAAACAATGTTGTTTAAGCATCTAATAGACTGGATTCGGCAAGGCTTTATTTATTTATTTATTTTAGTTTTATGGCTTTCTATTTAACTGAGGATATGAAACTATCTTCCCATTCTTATCATAGTGCAGAAAATAGACAACAATTTTGAGTGGTATGCATTGTAAAATTCTTTTATAACAAGTAAACAACCCACACAAGAAGCTGTGATCTTAAAATCAGATGATTCCAACGAAACACATACCTTTGCCAAAATTTTCTGGCTAATTTCTTGCAAGTTTGTCAAAGCCAAAAATCAATGCCTTATACCACCCAAAAATAGCATGGGACCTCAACCTTGTGATAATACATTAATCTATACTACAAGTTCCTGATGTTAACTGTTAAAATTATACACTATTGACTGTTAGAAAGTTGTTGCTTGGCAAGATCAAATGAAGTTTTAACGTTAAGGATCATTTCCAATAATTAATGTAGAGATAGCAAGTTATCTCTACATTAAAGGCTGCTTAAAAATTAAATGACAAAAAAATCCAACAATATTCAATAAAAATAGATGTGTATATTATCAGACATATTTATATACTATCATTCCAAAATGAATTCTATACTGCAAAGCATAAATTTTCTTCAAAATAAGTAAATAATAACTGTTTTAAAGGCAAAGTATTAAGACTGACAACAGAGACCATTTAAAAATCATTAAAAAAACAGGCTGCCCTTTTGAAAGTACTTGGTCAAAAATTACATATAACAAACTGTCCCTGTCGCCAAACATCTCCATCTTTTAGAATTGAAACTGGTTACTCTTGGGACAGGTAACATTAGGCCAGTCCCATAATACTTCAGAAGTTAGAAGGCTATGAACAACAACAAAAAAGTTGTTTCTAGGGCAAGGTAGTAGATATAGCACTGAAGTTGGACAGCTATATCAATGATGCCCTGAGATGACATAGATGCTACTGAGGCCCTAAGTAACTCCAAAAGTATCTTGATATCCAATGACTTAGCAGGATCCTGAAGTAAAAGTTCTCCATCTATGCTCC
Source organism: Sarcophilus harrisii (assembly GCF_902635505.1). Classification (NCBI taxonomy): domain Eukaryota; kingdom Metazoa; phylum Chordata; class Mammalia; order Dasyuromorphia; family Dasyuridae; genus Sarcophilus; species Sarcophilus harrisii. The sequence goes on along the minus strand of NC_045430.1, from coordinate 204,478,386 downwards.
CCAAGTGTTCTGAAGCAATTACTAGTAGTAGGTACCACTACCAAGTCTGTTTACCAAGAGTATGCCCTGTACTATTTGAGTCATCTTTCCTAACTTCCTGAGAAGCTATTTTCATTCTTTAGCTTCCAGATCTCAAATAAGATCATGACTCATCCTAATTCTAGAACCCCTGTTCTTGCATATGAAAAATTGGAAAGCTTTCCTGTATGGTTTTTCCCAGCCCCAATTGTTGCTGATTCCCCTCAGCTACCACTACAATCTTTTCAGTCACTCTAAAGAACTAGAAGACACCAATACATAAACTTTTGTGGGATAAGAAAAGGAGACCTGAATTAGAAACATGTTTTGAACTCTTACTAGCTATGTACCATAGATTAAATAACCAAACTGATCTTAGACTTGGTTTCCTCACCTGTAAAATAGGTATAATAATATTACTAGGGTCATATGAATGAATAGCGAGTACTTGACAAATCTTAAAGCACATTATAAATGCTAACTATTATTAGCACTAGAAACAAATATGCTTTTATTAGGGGAAATGCCATTAAAGTAGATGCATTATGATGTGTTATGCTGAAGGACTATAGGGCACTTCCATCTTAATTGCAATCGAAACCTCTTATATGAGTTGTCATTTTCTTTGTAATATGAACTACTTGAGCCCAGGGTGTGTCTTAAATTTCTACTTGTATTTCCACTACTTAACAATACTTTGTACACTGTAAATGCTTTTTTCATTCATACTATTTTCAGTTATTGTATTAGAATGCTGAAAGTACCTTCCCTAGATTAGTTCAAGACTACAACATTCAAAATATTTATTTAAAATTTGCCAATAATAACCCACAGTGGATTCTTTTTTGCTTTTTGTGGAAAAGGCTCAAATCCTTCACTCATTTAAGCCAATATATGTTGACTATTTTATTATTTGTAAGCTAGGTGCTAAAGTGGGAAAGGGAATATAAAAATAAATTTAGCTCCAACTCTATCCTTAAGCAGATTATTCTGTATTAAAGGAGAAAAGTACTTAATCAAGTATGTATGGTGTGAAGGAGAGGACAATGAACAAAGAAGAATTGCACAGATGCAATCTCATTAGATTTTAGAGAAAGGGGAGAGTACTCTCATTTGGAGGTGAAGAGGGAAAGGAGTTTTAACCTAGACCTTCAAGGGAGATACAGATCAAAAGATGAAAATGGGGGAAGAAGGTTAGCAGTGAAAATGAAGAGACTAGTACAAAGCCAGGAAAGTGCAGAGCTACTGCTTAGCACAATGCCTAGAACTCAATAGGTACTTAATAAATGCTTATTAATAGATGTCTGACATGACCTTCTAATAATGGAAATTAATGTTGTTTGGTTGATGCACTCAAAAGCCTGAAAAAGGCCATTCCTGCCTTTTCAAAGTTATGTAGATTAAATTGGACTTGTGTGTTATAGGGTCATCATCTTGATCAATTCTTGCACTTCAAAGATAAAGAAACAGGACTAAAGTGATAGAACAAGTGATAGCTTGCAAGATCACATAGCTAATAAGTATCATGGCTAGCATTAAATTCAGGTCTTCTCATGTCAGCCCCAAAGTTTCCATTTTCCCTTTGTTTCACTTCAGGTACTGAGTTCTTGATCCTGGTTCAGAACAAAAATAGAGGTATTGTAACACAGGACAGAATGTTTAGAACAGAAATCAAGAGACCTGAGTTCTAGACTTGGCTAGTTCATTCACTAACTAGGTGACTTCATTAGCTGAATTTCTGAAGTTGTGTAAGTCTAAAAAGACAGTGTACCTGGAAATAATAATAAAAGGCAGGAAAATTCTTATTGACTTTAATGTCCAAACTCAGTGCCTGAGAATGAGATACACCTGGAATTTGATAGATCAACTTACAATCTTCAAACTTTAAACTCCTCAGAGAGCATGTTCTTCTTGAGTCTGGAAGTTTGTCTTTGTTCCTTAGCAGGATATTAACTTAGTGCTTTATCTATATTTAACTTCCCCTGCTGGGCTAATGATCATATATAGTCTACCTTGGGAGATGATGGGTACAAAGTACTCTGGGGTGTGCTATGGATTAGTAGGGCACATACAAATTGCAAATTGCTAGCTACACTGTTATTTTCCTCTCATGGATACCTCCCAGACCTAAATTTGCCCAGTTCTATATCAACTTCTTTCTGTTCTGTTCCATACCAATATTTGTTTCCCTGAAGGTGATAGCTACCATAAATGAAGTGAAACTTTGGGGGCCATAAGACCAAGAATCAGGGAAATCATTAGTCAAACTATTTTAAAATTTACATTGGTACTTTTATCTTTTATTCTTTCACTGATCACTAGAGCTATTGCACCCATTACAAGCACAAAATTGAGATCCCATCAGAGGTGGTAGATAATTCCCCCTTATGCCAGTAGGTAGAATGGTTAGAGAACATGAATCTAAATTATATCCTCTACAAGACAGCAAACACCCTCCCACACCCCACATACCCACATGCCCACAACCAATTTGAACAATGATAGTTTTAAAATAGATTAGGAAAATTCCCACATTCTACCTTCTAGGTCTAAATACCTCCAAAACTTCCCATTGGCCCAAAAGAATATACCATATATGAGTATAATCAAGATTTTAGCAACATATTTGTTGAGCTTTATTATAGTATCTTGAGGATGTTGTGATGTGCTGCAGACATAGGTCACCTATAAATGTCATTGGAGTTACAAAATTTGTGGCATAATGCTGCCTTCCAAGGTTTAGATGTGCTCTCTCATTTCATCATTCATGGTGATCCCTGAATCATAAGAACTTATTCGTGGCAAAATTTTATGAAATGTTCACTTGAGGAAATGTGTGAAAGTGCCTCAAAAGCCCTAAACTCTTATAAAGTAAGATGATCATTGATTATTACCAGCTCAGAATGTCAGAGATTTACTGCAATAGGATGGGAAACTCCTCTTAGAGTGATTCTGAAAACTATGAAAACCTCAAGAGGAGTTGCTCAGAAATTTCTTGAGTTAAATCAGTCTAAAACCAATTAATCTTAATAAAAACGTGCCTCTACACTTATGGGCTAAGGCTTTTGGGTAGACTCCAGAGGTTCCTGTATACACTCACAAAATATAAAATGCCTCATGCAATGTCCTGATGAAACTCCTTTAACAAAAATACCAATAACATTGTATTTTTAAAATCATCCTAGTAGTGCAAACTTAACTATAATGTCAATGACACTGTTATTCCTACAGAGTTAACAGTACCCTGAAAGATTGTTTATCCCCATATCATGTTTTCACAGAACCAACTAATGATTCCTGGTAGGGCATATGTTTTAATGTTCAGGGGGGAAATAGTTATGTATTCAATAATAGACAAATCTATTGTTTAGACAAAAAGGCCAGCCTAGACTTTTATTATCCATCAGGAAGTATTCTGGAAATTACTAATGATAATATTCAGTACTGAACATCTTTATTTTCAGTGGTCTATTTCTAAGCAGTTCCAGTTCTACTAAAAGAAATAATTTAAGTAAATTTAGATGATAGGGACTTCACTGTTGATTCTGGGAGTTTAAATACTCATGACACTATCTGGTTTCTCTCTTATTTCTGTTGAATCAGCTTTTCATGCATTATGCAATTGAAAAATGACAACATGATTTTCTCCTGCTACACAAAAAGAGTTTAGTCCTCTTGGGATTTGATCATTGAGAATAAATTAGAAAGCAAAGGGGATTATTGGCTTGGAATCAAGAAGAGAAGTTCTATGCCTGCCTGTGTCACTAACTTGCTATGTAACTGTAGGCATATAGAGACACATGTTTTTGAGGTCATAGTTTCCCTATATGGAAAATTATGGCTTTTTATGTTGAATTTTAGGGTTTTTGCTGCTTTAAAAAGTCTATGATTCTATCATTTCAATCAGAAACCAAAAAAAAATTAAGATTTTCCAGCCCAACAGGTTTCCTTTTTCTAACCTTTTCAGGAAGTTTGACAGAGAGAGAATTTTTGGTCCATCAAACCAACTAATGACATCAAATCAAGTAACTGCCCAGTTTATCATTTCTTTCCGCTCATGTTTTGGATACACTTGTACAATTTGGATTCATTTGGAAACATTTTACTCTCTGTTAATGAAAGTAAAAATCTTTTCTAACTATTTTTCCTTTGGGATATTATTTTTAAACAATGGAATTTTTCTTCTGAATCATGTATCTTGATTCTTTATGGACCTTTCTGATGAGAACTCCCCTCCATATAACACCTCAGTAAGATTTTACCCTTTTTTCATCACACTTTCTCCCTCAAAAAAAATCAAGATACCCTTTACAGGCATATCCACTTATATATCAATATTTGTTCCCTAAGACCATTTTATTATAACCCTGAACATGTTCTGCTCTAAATAAGTATAAAATCACATGGAGAATGGAAGCAGTAATTCTCTACTTGTCTTTTCGTCTAAGACAAATGTCACTCTCTGGTTCTAAGAATGTGATCTCCATGTACTCAAACACCTTTCCAAGATTGTTTAGTAAGAGCAGGTAATAACCACCTACTTCACAGGGGTCACAGGAAACAAACTTAAACTGCATCCACTGTTTTAAAAGCATTAAAATTCCTGACATTATTCATAGTAATGTGCATTTCCAATGAAGGTATAGCAGAAATGTAATAGTCTGGGCAAATGGGATTTCTATTGTAAATTATCTACAAGGCTTATAATCTCTCTCTTTTTTCTTTTGTATGTCCAGGAAAACCAAATAACATGCTCAGTATAAATAGTGAGATTTAAGAGACCAAGTCAAAATTACAAGACTGAAAAGGTTTCATGTCCTTCTTTCCTGATCCCTTTGATTTTTGCATTACTTGCTAGTCTACCATTGACAAACATGGTTTGATCAAGTACAGGTAAAGGTCACTGAGTAATGAACTTTTAATTTTATCTATGAATTAAGCTCTTTATCTTTTGTGATTCCATTTCATTTCTGAGGAAATAGGACCAATGCTGTTTTTTGTGACAATGAATAAAGGGAAAACAAAATATGCACAATATGCAACTGAAATAAGAATGAATATAATAGGGATACTCTCAGAATTTCATTACCTACTTCACCTATCAAATTATCTCAGACATCTCATGGCTCTTCCCCAGTTACCAACTAAATAGCACATATCTTCCCTTTGATTACCCCCTACTTCCTTTCCATAAGAGTGACCTCTCAAGATTCTATTTTTCCCATCTTACTTCTTGCTCAGAAGCCCCTTCAAAACCATCTTTTATCCTTGAATATCTTAAGAGTAACCTCAGAAAACAAGAGTCAGCAAGGGGTCATTTTAAAAAGAAGAGTGGATGCAGGTATTTCTCCTTTCCCAAACTATAACGTCCTCATGGATAAGAAGCATGTCCTATATAATTATAATAATAATTCATATATATGAAATGCTTTAAGGTTTGTGAATCACTTGCCTCACCATAACCCATAATAGTTGTATTGTCTAAGATTTTGATTAAGGTATGGAAGCTGAGAGACAAGTGACCTGCCATAGTCACAAGCAGCTAGAAGACATCAGTTCAAGGACTCAGATAAGAGTCTATACCTATCCTGATTCCATTTCTGCCTCCTCAATATACACTTGTGAATATCTGTCTTCTCTGATTTCAGTGATTTAGGAAGTTCCTGAGGAAGGACCATTGCTAAACATCTCAGTAACTGTTCTGAAACTTAGTACTACTAGAAAGAATGCTGAGGCAAAAGTCAGGTCTTCCTGAATTGAAGAACAACTCTTTCTACATATTACCCTCCCCACCTCCTTCATACACACACACATACACATACACAATGTATACAATGAGGATGAATAAAATAATATATAACACAGATGTGTATATTCAAAGATATATGTGCATATATATGCATATTTTGTGTATATGCCTGCCCATGTATATGTATTTGTGTGTACATGTATATGGAGGAATAAAGTGTCACAGTTTTAAGACAGTCACTCTTAGAGTTGGCTGATCTATATAACACTACAGTAATTTTAATTTTTTGTACTTAATAGTATTTTATTTTTCCAATTACATATAAAATAGTTTCAAACATACATTTTTATAAAATTTTTAGTTCCAAAATTTTCTCTCTCTCTCTCCTTTCTCTCCCCCTTCCCAAAACAGGAAGCAATCTGATATAGGTTATACATGCACAATCATGTTAAATATATTTCCACATTAGTCATGTTATAAAAGAAAAAACAGACTAATAGGGAAAAAATCACAAGAAAGAAAAAAATAAAAAAAAGTGAAAATAATATGCTTTGATCTGAATTCAGACTCAGACTCTATAATTCTCTCTGGATGTGGATAGCATTTTCTATCAAGTTCCTTGGAATTGTTTTGTACCATTGTATTGCTGAGAAGAGCTAAGTCTATTAAAATTGATCATTGAACAAGGTGGCTCTGACTGTAGATTGTAGACAAGGTTCTCCTGTTTCTGCTTATTCCATTCTGAAATCTTCCTGCTCATCATTGCTTATAGTATGGTTTTCCATAACATTCATATGCCACAATTTGTTCAGTCAGTCTCTAACTTGTTGTGTCCTACTTTCTAGAGCCCCCACACTAGGGCAGTTAAAATATCTTGCTTTCTAGAGCCCCCAAGTTGGGGTGACAAAATGTACCATTGCTTTCTAGAGCCCCCATGCTGGGGTGATTAAAATATACCGTCCTAGTGGAGAAGTGATGAGGTGGGACTCCTGAGGATGGTGGAAAAATGGAGTCCATTTATTTCAAGGACTTTCCCCTTTTTATACCCTCATACCCTTACGTAACAAAAACACTGGGCATGGGCCCAATATATACTGCGTATGTGGGACCACATAAAAAACTTGCTATTGTATGTAGTTTGCCAACTGGTATCACTCTTCCACCTGGTATCACTCTGCTTCAATCACAATACAGGTTATCACCGCCCCCTGACTTCTCAGGAAGACTGAGAGCCCTTAGGGGAGATGGGAGTTGAACCAGCCATTGTTAACTGGTTCCCTCTGGACTGAAGAATTTTATACCTCACCCAGAGTTTCCCCACTGTCTGTAACTCTCTACACAACTGATGGGCATTCCTACAATTTCCAATTCTGTGTCACCACAAAAAGAGCTGCTACTAATATTTTTGTAAATGTAGATCCTTTTTCCTTTTTTGACCTCCTTGGGATAAAAATCTACTAGAGGTTACAGTAATTTTAAAAAATATATTAAATGTCTATGATGTGCCTGCCAGCATAGTAAGCATTTAAAACATTAAAAAACAAACAACAGTCCCTAGCTTGTGGAGCTTATATTCTAATCAAAGAAACAACATGCTTACACAGTAAATAAAAACACATCCTAAGTAAGTCCAATGCAATTTCTAGAATGAGAGACAGTACAACAGTTTTAATGATCAAAAGAGGAAAAGCAAGGGAGTCTAAAAGGCAGAGATGAGGAAGAAGTATATTCCAGAGTGTGTTGAGACAGAGGGATAGGGGATAAGAAATTGTATGCGGTAAACACTGTCTATACCAGTTTGACTTCATAGAATGTGTAAAGGTAGAAGAGATTCAGGTTATGAATAACAGGCAGAATTTGAGGCAACAGGGAGCGAAGGAGCCACTGACTTTTTTCTTGAGTAAAGGAGTGAGACTTATGCTTTGAGAATATCCATCTAGCAGAGAATGAATTGGAGAGGAGAGACTCAACCAGGGAGGCCACTTCATCTCTCAATATCTTGGGTACTACAAAGCCTCTAATCTGAAACAGGTGGGAGTCCCTTACATTAAAGAAACCATGTCATAAGTGCACAAAGCCATACCCAAATATCTAGCTAGCTAGTATTCCTCACAATAAGTGACTATGTGTTGGGCACCCAATAGATATTTAATAACCACTTGCTAAATCAACTATTTTTTGTTACATGACCTTTTCCTTATTTCTGCATATATCAAAAATGAAGCAAGCTCTTTTATTTACTATCTACCTCTGAGATATAAGTATTAGTAGTGATAATCTTTATTATTTCTTATCAGCAAGCACCATGGTAGGGGAATGGAAGGAGGAGAAAGTGATATTATTATAAGCAGCAATCCCAAGTATAATCTATATGTAATTAGGGAAGGCCAAAGGTATTTCTGAGTAGCTCTGTACATGAAGGCTATATGCTATTAATTAACACATAAATAATGACAGAATTATATATCTTTGATAAACTTATAGCATGGCAAATATATGTTCATTTCCCTCTTTTCAGTGCCTTCTGTTAGCAAAAGATAACTAATCTTTTCCCTCCCCATCCTTCATCAGCCCTATAACCTGGGATTCTTGGATCTGTGAATAGAATTCAGAGAATCTGTGAACTTGGATAGAAAAATGACATTTTTCCCCCAATAGGACTGGTTTTCTTCATAATCCCATGTATTTTATTTTATACATAAAAATGTTATTCTGAGTAGGGTTACATAGATTTTATCACTCTGCCAAAATGATCAATGACACAAAAATGATAAGGGGAATGGGAAGGTGTGAGGGAATAGGCATTTATTAAGTGGTTATTATGTGCCAGGAAGTATGTTAAGTGCTTTAAAAGTATTATTTCATTCAGGAACCTTGCTCAAAGACTTTCCAAGTCTTTGGCATAATCTATCTCTAAGCATGGGATCAATTTTAATCTCAATCATAAATTCTGAAGAACCAAGATTCTGTAAGAATCCCGTTTCCTGCCTTAGTTATTTGGATATAGTCAATTCTGATCATTTAGACAAGATTATGATAACAATAATAATAATAATAAGATAAGAGCATGTGATTTTTCCCTTAAGGCATGGAGATAAGTCATTCATATGTAAGATAGCCGTCACCAATAAAGCATATGCTTCATAAAGCCCTTACAAATGAAAAATCACTTTAAAGTCATTTTTCAATATAAGTGTCAAGCTCAAGATTCAATTAAAATGATGCATGCCTCCTATTTGGCAGGCACTGATGATTAAATCTCCAAACAGGTAAGGCTTCCAGGTAACAAAGAAGAATGATTCCTATTTGTTATTTGAATCTAATAAAAAGGTGCCCATAGTCTCAGCATTTGGAATGAGTATAGCAAAAAACTATAAATGCCTTGTCTATGGCTATTAATAGCATTAACTAAGCACTTATGGTATTGGTTCAGTTCATAGAGTTTAGTAACAGCTTCAGCCTTACACTATTCACACTAATTCAAAGCAAATATGGGATGAACAAACTAACATTTTAAAACATCAGCAAAAATTTAGTTAACCTTGTAATCCATAGCTTGGGGAAAAGAACTACACAGGCACACACACAGGCACACACAGGCGTACACACACACTAACACATACACACACACCACAGATGGCCTTAGAACACAGGCAGACTGAAAATTCAGGTAGCCATATTAATTATTATATTCTTTTATTTTACTACAAATTTTTAACAGATTATTGAGACAAGACAGGAAGGGAAAACAAAATCCACATACAAGAATTTGCCACCCCTTGTGGCATACAAAACTGGAGGCATAACAAAGAGTCTAAAGCAAAACTACATGCCTGAAAATATGGGTAGATTGATATATTACTTAAAAAACATAGAGGTTAAATTAGGATTTTGGGACAGGTAGGTGGCACAAGGGAGAGAATATCAGGCCTGAAGTCAGGAAGACTAATTTTTCAAAGTTTAAATCTGGACTCACTTATTATGTGTCCCTGGGCAAGTCATTTAATTCTGCTTGTCTCAGTTTCTTCATCTGTACATTGAGCTGGAGAAAAAAATAGCAACCTACCCTAGATGGAGTCATGAAGAGTTAGACATAACTGAACCAAATGAACAACAACAAATCAATGAGAATGAGGTAGTTAGTTAAGTGACACCTGAATAAATCCCCAAAGAAACAAATAATATATTTGGGAGTGAAGTACTGAAAGAGTTTGCTCTAGGCTAGAAAAATGAAGTACATGGGAAAGTTATGCTTTAGAAGAAGGAGACAAAAGGAAAGACTTGTAACCAAAATTAAACTCTGATTAACACACTAACAGATACTATCAAGAAACTGGGACAGGATAAGGGAGGTTGTAAATAAAAATTCTCAGCCAAAGTATTTAAGTGGAAGGCAAATTATCTTCATGAAAAGTAACCAGGATGCTTTTATTAAATACTCTAAGGAAGATTATTGAATAATTTGATATGTGGATGAAAAGTTGCAAGGGGCAATTATCACAGGAGGAAAAATATCATAACAGAATGAAAAGTACACTATATTTGAAATCAAGAGGACCTGTGTTTAAATTGTGGTTCTTTCCTTGAAATGGACATAACCTAGGACAAATCATTTCAGTTCTCTGGACTTCAGTTCTTCATCTGCAAAAAGAGCGGCTTTGAAATGATGACCTTCAAGTTCCCTTCTTCCTCTTAAATCTATGGACCTACAATTGCCATAATAAATGTGTTTTAAACAAATAGTATGATATTTGATAACAGAAAACAAAAAAAGTATCTTTATGACTAGAAAAATACATGAACTAGTCATGTAACAAGGTAAGAATAAGTCAATTAAACACTTGGTACAAGCTTATTGTAAGTCAAACACTGGGAACACAAATACAGAGAAAAAGAAGCCCCTGACTTCAGGGAGTTTACAAGTTTAATGGAGGAAGAGAATACATAAAAATGAGCTGAAAAGCATGGGTAGTGGCGGGAAAGGGGAAATGGTAAAAAGAAGCATGGTAGACAAAGTTCTGGTGATCAGTGATAGATCCTGCAGACAAATAAGGAAAGACTGACAAGTACTTTTTTTTTTTTATGAAAATGAAGATTCTGGAAAAGAATAAGCCAATTAGAGCAATAGACTGAATGTATGGAAAATTCTTTTGGTATGAAAAATTCAAATAGACATCCTTTATACAACAGTAGTGCTCAGCACAGTAGATAGACTTCTCATAGAGGATTTGTGGAAGGTCATGGATAAAAATCTCTTAGAATGAGAAATATGGAGGGAGTACAATCTGGGCCAGAGTCAGGAGTAATCATATGGAAGAGATCACGAAATCAATTGATTTAGTGAAGGATTTCTTTCCTTTTTTTGAAAATTAAAAGGAATTTAAGTATATCAAAATAGCAATGTATTGATGGGCTAATCACTGAAGATTTTCCAAGAGTGAAGTATTGAAGAATAGAGCATATACTTTTAAAAGGAAGACACAAAAAAAGCACAACGAAGCATTTTTTCATGCTTGTTTTGTATTTCAAGGGATTAGTGATGAATACTGACATTCCATGAAGAGACAGAAGTAAAGTTTCCATAGTCCCATCCCATCTAAATCCCAATTCCTCTCCTTCAATTCCAATTTGAAACAAAGAATCAAACATATGTTTCCATTATTTCCTTGTTCTAGGAATTCAGGAAAAAGATGGTTGCACTGAGGCTCAGAATTTCTTCTTATAAGTGACTCCTCTACTTGTGGGTTACCACAATCACTTTTAACCTGGTGGAAACATCTACTTTTCATCTACTTTAAGCTACATCCAAGCCACGCTCAGCTTTGACAAAGATACTCTTAACACAGAGGCAAAATCCTTCACTACAAGGTACAACAAGCCACAATATATATATATATATATATATATATATATATATATATATATATATATATATATATATATGTATATACATATATATACATACATATATACATATATATAATAGGAAACAGCTAAAAAAGGTCATCAAAATGCTGCTGACATGAATGCCAAGTTAAATGCCAGGTTGTGCCTAATTCTTCCTCTCAGTGGGCTTGGAAGGATGATGAACACAAGAGATATTAAAACAAAAAGCCATTAAAACATAATGCACGTGTATTTTTCAAGATCAAACTGCTCAGAGACAAGTGTAATGTTAGTCTTGAACTTCTCCTTGAAAGATAGTTCTATTCACTTACACAAGAAATGGCAAATGGGTCGATAAAACTTCACGGTCAATGGACCAAAAGCACAGAGTGCTCAATTGATGTTAGTCAATGATAAAAGCAGACATATAGCTTTAGTATATAGCTTGATAAAGTCATCAGTCATCAAGATGAGTGTTTGCCCCAGATGAAAGGAAGACTAAAAGCAGACTTGTAGGCTAAAAAAACAAAGTAGATCCAAACAAACTCTAAATTCAAGCCCAATTTCTAACTTTGAGACCTCTGAGACAATTTACAGAAAATCCAAAAAAATTCTAAAATATCTTTGGTATATATTGTACATGATAAAAAAAAAAGAAAATAAAGTTCACAAATGGAAAATCATTTATCAATTCCAGAATAAATATTCAACAAGTACAAGGAAGTGTGAGGCAGCATGGCCTAACAAAGATAGCAATTTCTTTCAGGGCAGGAAAATCTGGGCTAAAGTACCATCTCACATATTTAGTAAGTAAAGGGCTAAGTGGTACAGAAGATAGAATTCTACAAAGCCTGGAATCAGACAGACTCCTTTTTCTGAGTTCAAATCTGATCTCAGATATTTAATAGTTACATGACACTTGCCTAAGGTCACTTACCCACTTAACTTTTTGACTCAGTTTCCTCTTCAGGAAAAGCTGGAGAAGGAAACCACACTAGTATCTTTTTCTTTTCCTGAGGCAATTGGGGTTAAGTGACTTGCCCAGAGTCACACAGCTAGGAAATGTGAAGTATCTGAGTCCAGATTTGAACTCAGGTTCTCCTGACTTCAGGGCTGGTGCTCTATCTACTGCACCACCTAGCTGCTTCCCACTCTAGTATCTTTGCCAAGAAAGCACCGAATAGGATAGTGAAGAGTTGGACACAAGTGGAACAATTCAACAACAGTAATAAGAAGTCAGTCATGTAGCCTTTCTACAATTCAGTTTCCCTATCAAGGAAAAAGAGATAATAGTATCTTTGTCATTTTGTGTGTGTGTGTGTGTGTGTGTGTGTGTGTGTGTGAAAACCAAAGTGGAACAAAGTACTTTATGCACCTTAAAAGACTATATTAATGCTAGCTTAGGGGAATGTGATTATTATGATATGATGGTGGTGATGATGATGGTCATTTGCCATCATAATGAAATATATCCCATATAAGTTATTTTCCATGAACTCATTGATTTATTTGTGTTTATAGCAAGTACAGGTAATTTCATGTCTGTTAAGTTATACAATAATACATATCCCCTTACTGTTATGTAGAAATCTTTCAGGATGTGCTTGAAGAACTTCTCAATAGGTCTTCAATAATCATCAATACCATATTTTGTTTTGTTTTGTTTTTTTCACTGCGTTGAGGTGGGAGATCCATTAAAAAGTAAGTGCATTTGTGTGAAAAATAGGTTAATTTCAATATAAGGTCAGGAAAAGTAAAAACATGACTATGATGAGAAATTTTCTTTCTTAGATTGTGAAATCAGCCTCATTACTCTCCATAGCCATACTACATATACATTCTTTATAGCTATAATTAATTATAAATTCACACTTATTTGCATGTAGTATATACTTGTATTTTCATGTGCATTTTTCTCTAATTTTACATTTTAATCACATTCTGTTGAAAATGTATATGTCTTGAAGGCAGGGGCTGCTTCATTTTTATTCCTATAACCCTAGTACATTATCAAGGATATTTTTAATTAGACCCATGCTTTTATTGAATAAATAATTCCTAATGAGGGATCTTCTTCTTCTAATACTCATAGGCAAATGATCTGAAACTAAAAATATTTAGTTCCTACTGAATGTATGTGCATCAATTAGAGAGTGGCTGAATAAATTATGGTATATGAATGTTATGGGATATTATTGTTCTGTAAGAAATGACCAATAGGATGATTTCAGAGAGGCCTGGAGAGATTTACATGAACTGATGCTAAGTGAAATGAACAGAACCAGGAAATCATTATACATGGCAAGAGCAATACTATACAATGATCAATTCTGATGGACATGGCTCTCTTCAACAATGAGATGATTCAAACTAGTTCCAATTTTTCAGTAATAGAGAGCCATATACACCCAGAGAGAGGCCTGTGGGAACTGAGAGTGGACCAAAACAGCATTTTCACACTTTCTGTTGATGTTTGATTGCTGTTTGTTTTCCTTCTCAGATTTTTTTTCTTTCTAGATCTGATTTTTCTTGTGCATCAAGATAACTGTATAAATATGTATACATATATTGAATTTAGCATATATTTTAACATATTTAACATGTATTAGATTACCTGCCATCCAGGGGAGGGGGTGGGGGGGAAAGAGGGAAAAATTTGGAATAGAAAGTTTTGCAAGGGTCAATGTTGAAAAATTATCCATGCATATGTTTTGTAAATAAAAAGCTTTAATAAAAAAATTTAGTTCCACTGGACACAGACTTTGCCCATGCTCATATAGTTCATGTGTGCCAAAGGCAGAACTAGTATCCAGGCTAGGCTGGCTCTTTTTACTGTTCCATGCTGCCTTTCATTTGATTGAATAGATACTAAATAGAATCTCGTTAATTGATTTGTTAATTTTACCATCTGGCACACTTCTTGTTTTGGGGTCCTAGAGCTGTGTCTGTTCTTTTGCTGCCCAGTACCTCCTCCAATGTCTGGAATCTATTGGGATCTTTCCATGATATAAACCTCCAATTGTCATGCAACCTTGTGATTTGCACTTCCCCGGCTTTAGAATGTGAAGTGGGAAATTAATCAGATGCACCTGAGACACTGTCCTCTCCCTTATGCAACTTCCTTATATGGTTTTGCAGCCTCCCTTTAATTGTCTGGCAAGATCCTGATTGGCAGAAGTTGGCCTGTTGCCTTAGTGGAGAAGAGGTGAATCCAACCTTTTCTGACACTTATTAGAAGGAATGACTAAAGGACTAGAATCAGCGAACAACCTATCCACAGGACCACTGATATGGTTTTCCTCCTACATCAATAGTGTTCTGAAGATCATTGTTGCCAACAATTGGACCTTGCATAGCTTTTTCCCTTCTGGATGCTGGCTATGTTCCTGTACTGCTAGTTGATAACTGGGACCCAGACTCTATGTACTCTCCTCTCTGGATTCTGATTGTATTCTTATCTCTTCTTCTCATATTCATTTTCCATATGTTCTTAGGTATCTCTAATTGAGTTGCTTAGCTTTCATTTGTTAGTTAAAACATGCCCTTCAAAGAACCTGTCGCCTCTTAATGATGGCAAAATCCCTCCTTACAAGGTACAACAAGACACATTGTAATCAAATTGTAGGAAAGTCCTTCGCCAAAAAGATACACACAAATCTGATTGTGTGATAAAAGGCAGGATAGAGCTAGGGACTGGGCCTGTGATTTCAATGATAAAGAGATTCTGAGGTGAGGAAACTCTCTTTACCAAAAGTAAGGCATCACCTTCTGTCTAACTTAAGAGGATTGTCTAGAAACCTGAAAAGTTGTGATTAGCCCACGGTCACAGAAAGCCAGTATGTGTCAGAGTCAACACTTGAATCAAGATCTTTCCAGATTCAATCCACTGCAATGAGTTTCTTTGGTCAGGATTAAAATAGACTGTCAGAGGAAGGGGAGATTTTTCACTTATTGAGAACCCTGCCCACCGGAAGACAGGCATGGTATTCTCATTTTAGCAGTAAATCTACTCATTTGTATGGCTAATTAATGATTCTACATTTAAATTTTTTGTTTCACCAAACAGACTGTTAAGTTCCGTATAGGACTAATTCTGCTATTTATTACCTTTATATCTGCATTTTCTAACAGAGCATTGAGTACAAAGCAGGGGAAAGAAGTTACATCTATAGAGGTGGGGTAGGATCAGGGGAGGCATAATGTACATAAATACATCTTTCCAAAACACACACACAAAGTAATTGGGAGGGGGGAAGGTGCAAAAAAGCACTAATAACTACTATGGAGAATTAGGAAAATACTTCCCAAAGATGGTATCACTAAAGCAGAGTTTTGAAGGAAACAAATGATTATGAGACATCATCCCAGGCATGGGAGACAATAAAGGTAAAAGCACAGAAATAGCAGACGCCTTGGGAAGATGAATATCATCTAATTCAGAAAGCAACTTTCCAATTAAATAAAGGAATGGCTATAAAGCCTTTTCCAGTGATCATAATTGTTAACAAATTAATATATCTGTGAAGCCTAGCTCTTATGTAATTCTTTAAAAAGTAAAACATTTATAAAGATATTTTTATTAAGTAATACTAAATTCAAGGCACAACTAAAGCGAAGAAAAAATATCAATTTTTCAGCAAAGGACTGATCAGAAGCATAATCCACAAATCCACTTATTTATCTTTCCTCAGATATTTGTCAAGTCTCCAAGCATTTAAATATACTACATGATATGAAATAATTTATCTAGAAACCCTTTGAAACCATACAAATGTAAGTAATTAGAATTTCCACTGTCTTTATTATTTTGATTAGCCACATAGAGACTGACAGAAAATAAATAAAAAAAACTCCTTTGTATTTACCTTAAAAATCATTGATTCCTCTGGTTAGAATAAATTATTCCAGAGCAAGAGATTAATTTACTTCAAGCCTTAGGCCAAATACTAACTGTATTTTTACAATGACTGAGTTTAATATATGACTTTTGAAAAGTTACTTAAACTAAATATAATACTCTCAAAAGAGATTGGATTCAGAAAATCCTCAGATATTGAGAATTCATTACTTTTTACATACTTGACAAATTTTCAAGTAGTTATTTTTCACATTCTATCATCTTCAAAAACTAAATATTAGTGTGTTTAAATCAGTATGTTCCCCAATTGTATTTTTTAACAATGTGTTTCAATTCTGAATTGACCATCAAAGTTGATATGACAGTAAATCTCTGCTGATAACTGACAACCTTGAAATGGTAAACTTGATCACAACTAATCCATTTTTTTCTCCAAAATATACCCCATATCTCTAAGGAAAAATGAGACATATGAAGGCTACTATACCCTGATAGTTGTTGGCTCTGGATCTGGTTGGTTAGCAAAGCTTAATTCTAGATAAACATAGTGACAACTGAGTATTCTCCCATTCACAAGCAACAGAAATGTATTTCACTGTAACTAGCTAGCCCTATTTGGGGTTGGCTAGTAGGTGATGTCTAGGGTACATAGAGAGAAAACCAAGCTCTTCCCCAGCTTAGTCACATTTCACTAATGAATAAATAAAGCATATTTTTCAGGACAAATTTTAAAAGATGATTTTTTTGTTTTCCTGCTCTTGACTATTCGTACTAGTATTTAAAGAGATTTTTTTCATATTAAAAGATATAGTTTTATTTTATTCTATCTTTAAGTATTTCTTCAGGCTACATGATTTCCTTCATGATTTAAGGAAGCCCAAAGACTTAGGCAGACTTATCAGAGGGAAAAGAAAAGAAACAAACCAAAAATAGACGAGATTCTATTTCATAGCTTGATAAAAATTCAACTGAAATAGAACCAATGTGTGTACATTTATTGTATCAATATATTTATAGCCTAAACATATTTTAAAAATAAGCTCATAATGGGAATTGAAGGATAAGCAATAAATCCCATTCCAAGGCTGGTATAGAGAAAAGAGCCCTGGAAGTAGGTTTATGGACTAGATTTGAAACTCATTTTAGATAAATCATTTAATATCATGCCCTTTCTTTCTCACTATAATGAACAGGTTGGCCTAGATGACCTCAAAACTTATTTCTAATCTTAACATCTCTCCTCCTATAAGCCTATGTATACCCCTTGTAAAAAAAAATATTACCCTCAAACATGAGCCAGAAGTCAACTGAAAGTTTAAAATGGTATCCCTACTGAATGAAATTAACAATAAATCAACATCTAAGTTGCAAATTCACTTCTGACAAGTAATATGCTGCAACTAAGCTTTAAGTATCTCAGCGTAACTATTCAGCTGCATACATAAGTGAAGGTAATGGAGTCAAAAACTGCAGACTAATTGCTTCAGCTGCGGCTTATTATCTGTCCAATTTCAAGCACAGCAAGCAGTTAAGAAGTAATATAAACTACTTTAGTCAACGCATCAGTGATGCTTTGTACCAACACAGTTTCAGATTCCTTCACATAGCCAAAATTGATAAGTGCCACAGAACCACATTTGAGGAAACAAGGCATGTCATACCCAACCATCAATTTCCTGTTTGGAGTTCAAGTTTCACCCAACGCTTCTCTCTTACGTTCACCAACTGCATTGGCTAAACTAAAAACTCCTTTCCCTCCCCTTGGAAAGAGTTCCTGGTGATAGGCATGACACTCATCTTGTAATTATTTTCTTAGTTCTTCTCTTGGTATCATCCAGCCATCTAGGTATCTTCATTAATTTCATATGTTCAAGTTTCTTTGCCAATATTTGGAAAGTCAATGGGTCAAAGTGAAATCAGTCCTTCAGTCTACTGAGTCTTTCCCATTTGATGATTTTATCCTCTCATTTCACTAGTTAATGTAGGCTTTTAAAATAAACTCCATTCCCAATTCATATTATTTGATTCATTGTGATGGTGTCAAGTGAAAAGAAAACAAAGTTTCATATTCTTGACAAGATACAACACCATGGAGCAATGATAAGCTCTGTGAAGAGAGTAGGGTGCCAGGCATTGCTATGGTGATAGTTCTGTACACTGAAATTGAGCAAAGTATTGATTTATGTCAATGTTACTAAATATCCAGAAAGCCTTTTCTTTCCCAGTAATTGATCCAAGAATTGCTCACTGATGAAACCAATGGACCCATGGACGATAATGAACCTGTTGAGCCTATATATTTTATAATGATAAAAATCATCAAATTGAAAGTTATGAAAAAATTTATTTCAATATCCCAACTGGAACAGCAATTTACTTCATAACCTTCTAGATCTAATCTATTATCACTAGCCCTCTGATTAGATATCTTTAATTATGGGGAATTAACAATCTCCAAAAACAGCCCATTCAATTGCTGGACAACTCTAATTATTAGAATGTTCTTTCTGACTTAAAGCCAAGTTTTCCTGTAACTTTTCACCAACTTCACCACAACACATGAAAAGAAAAATAAATTGCTTCACTTCAAATTATTTCCCTCCAAGTCATTATTAATCAGAGAAATGCAAATTAAGGCAACTCTGAGATACCTCTACACACCTGTCAGATTGGCTAGAATGACAGGGAAAGATAATGCGGAATGTTGGAGAGGATGTGGGAAAACAGGGACACTAACTAATACACTGTTGGTGGAATTGTGAATACATCCAGCCATTCTGGAGAGCAATTTGGATCTGTGATCAAAAAGTTATCCAACTCTGCATACCCTTTGATCCAGCAGTGCTACTACTGGGCTTATATCCCAAAGAAATCTTAAAGAAGGGAAAGGGACCTGTATGTGCCAAAATGTTTGTGGCAGCCCTGTTCGTAGTAGCTAGAAACTGGAAAATGAATGGATGCCCATCTATTGGAGAATGATTGGGTAAATTGTGGTATATGAATGTTATGGAATATTATTGTTCTGTAAGAAATGACCAACAGGATGAATACAGAGAGACTTGGAGAGACCTAAGTGAAATGAGCAGAACCAGGAGATCATTATACACTTCAACAACGATACTGTATGAGGATGTATTCTGACAGAAGTGGATTTCTTCAACAAAGAGAAGATCTAATTCAGTTCCAAATGATCAATGATGGACAGAAGCAGCCACACCCAAAGAAAAGACACTGGGAAATGAATGTAAACTGTTTGCATTTTTGTTTTTCTTCCTGGGTTATTTTTACCTTCTGAATCCAATTCTTCCTGTGCAACAAGAGAACTGTTCGGTTCTGCACGCATATATATTGTATCTAGGATATACTGTGACATATTTAACATGTATAGGACTGCTTGCCATCTGGGGGAGGGGGTGGAGGGAGGGAAGGGAAAAGTGAGTGCAAGGGATAATGTTGTAAAAAAATTACCCAGGTATGGGCTATGTCAATAAAAAGTTATAATTATGAAAAAAATTATTTCCAACAGTCACTACATACTCATTCTTCTTACTAAATAGCTCAATACTATGGGATTGTCCCTGGCAATTTTTGCAATGTCCTTCAGAGCTTCTGATGGAAGTAAACCTGCAACTCTTATAATTACCATTGTCATCTAGCTTTTCTAAACCTCAATTTCCTCAACTGTACAGCTGAAATAATTATACTTGGATCTGGATGTAGAGGTGGCAGTTATGGTCCTGTACTCATTGCGGCTCAGGGCTTTGACCACGGCCCAGGATTGCCAGGAATCCTGGGTTCTTCACCACTGCTGCCTCTTGTGCCACCATTTTGACTCTTCTTTCTGTTGAGAACAATGACCACTCTATGCCCTTTCCAGTACTACTATCTTGGTAACTAGGAGACTATACACTGCGGCCCCATGATCATGTAGGAACTACCCCAAGATCTGTCCACCAATGAGTACAACCTCAGTATCTGGGGTTCCAACTTGGCAGTCTTATTAACTTCTGCCTTCACTGGGGAAGAGCTGTGCCCAGCCAAGGATTATAGCAGTGGTAGTAGAGGCTGGGCAGTGTGCCTGGCCAATCTGACATCCCTCAGCTCAATCAAGACAACAACAAAGTGCACTTAGTGTTGAGCAAGCATAAAGTGCTAAAGTATTTTTTTTTCTTCTTCAAAATGCAATGAATACCAAATTCAATGATTTTCAAAGCAGACAAGTGTCAAAGCACTACCTTACTTCTTAGAAGTGTTGAGAGGACAAAAATCATACTTGTAAACTGTTTTGCAAGCTTTAAAGTGCCATAATAAATACCAATAATTGTTCTTATTATTACTAACATTATTACTATTATAACTCAGGGCTACTTCCAAAACAGGAAGACCAATCTAAGTTGACTTTTACTGGAGAGTGGAGCCTCTACCTGCCTACATATAGACCAATCAGTGAGTAGAAACCAATGGGGGATAACGAGAAATATTAAAGGCCATTTGAAAATGACAAACTTTAAAGAGTATATTTAGCCATGCAAATGGAAAGTTAGCCTTGATGAACATACAGCATAAACAAAATAATGAAACCCACTAAAAGATTGGAGGTTATTCAAGCTAAAAGAACTTAAAAAGGATGGGTAAGATGGAAAACCTTGTTTATTCAGCATATCATTATTCAGAGCCTAAAAAATTCTAACGATTTTAATGTGGATTCTGTCCCCCATTTGCTAGGGAGAATTAGTCCATTTCCAGATAAGCGAATCTACTAGTAAATGAGCCCATTTCTATATGAACATAATTAACACTCAAAAAAAAAAAAACTGAGAATACAGTAGCATTATCTTAGAAAAGCTAGAATCTTCTCTCTATAAAAGAACTTGAGAGAGAGAGAGAGAGAGAGAGAGAGAGAGAGAGAGAGAGAGAGACAGACAGACAGACAGACATGGAGACAATTACAATTAGAGGTCAATTAAAACCAAAAAATTCCAAGGACTTTTTAAAGAATGAGACTTTACCATTATCAGTCCCAGAATATGATCTGAATTTACCTCATTCAGAATGAAATCTTTATTTAGACCCTTCCCACTTCTGATATTTTATATTCATGCATTTTCAAAATCCTGTTCTTTAAAACTCTTGAATTTGCACTACTATAAGCAGATTTCCTTACAGTCCTAGAAGTTAAATCCCATTACCTCACTCTTCACTGCCTTCATTTCATTGAGTTTAAAATGCCATTCTGATTTTGAAACTCTACCATGGATTTGTTTCCTTTTTAGGGTTTCTAATATCAGCTCCACATGCCCCTTTTGGCAACATGTCACTTTAGGAAAGTAGCTGCTTGGACACCCCTTCTGCCAGCCAGCACAGCTGGGGTTATTTAGTCTCCCCTCCTCATCCTGCACCTTCCAAAGAAAGCTGTTCATTTCTCTAAACTCCATTAAATATGTTCCTTTTATTATATATATATATATGTATATGTATATATATATATATATATAAACCCCAGCAAAATGATAAACTTCCAATTTTCTTTTAGCTCCCCTTCTTCAGATTTGCTAATGCTTCTGGGTATTTCAGGAACTACTAAGAAAAATGAAAACACAGCAATAGAAGCCAAGATATACTGTGAGTTTAGTGGTTTAAAAAAGTCCTACAGAATCTGCAGGGCTTATTTTGAGCATAATGGAAACAATAAAAAATAAACAAACTCAACACACTAGGTATCCATAGAAAGGTAAATCCTATTTGTTAATTTAGAACCACCTACCATCACCAAAATTTCAAGCTTTGGTCCAAAGGTATGATGCCCTACAGAATGAGATAAAGGTGATTTTAGATTTTGGAACTGGAAGATAATTTGGGAATTCTTTAGTTAAATCTCCACATTTTGATGATGAGAAAATGGAAACCCAAATAGATGAATTAGCTTCTCCAAATACACCTAGCAGCAAAGACTGGTCAAGAGCATGGTTCTCTAACTCCTTGCCCATTATCTTTTGACCAACCACAGCTGCTTTTCTTACTGCTCCTAACTTATCTAACAGGCTAGATTCATTCTTTTTACATCCATTATCTTCAAGAGGAATAATATGAGAATGTTGGAAGACAGACTATGACCTTTTAAAATGTTTTAAATGAATATTTCCCTTGGTCTCCCCAAATTAATCAGCAGATCTTGGGCTGGTTCCTTTTTATTCTTCCCCCACCTCCCCCTACACATATTTTTTTTAGAAGCCTGTGTTCCATATTCACAAATTAGCAGCTTGAGATGACGCCCAGAGTCTCATGCAGCTTCACATTGTGCAAAGCACAGTTTTCCTGAGCTCTAGTATGGAAAGCTAAACCTCTTGAAAAATAGATCAGATGCTATTAAAGGAATAAAATATAAATGGTCACTGAGAATTCCATTATCCAACCTTTATTACATCCAGCATATGTATTTTATAAAAGAATTAGTCATTCAGTGCCTCAACACACTATGGCACCCTAACCACAGTCTCCAAAAATAGATGTTCACAATACCAAATTGGGCTTAAAGTATGGACTCTGGCAAAAGCCATGCATGGTTGCAGGAGTTGTACCTTGAGAAAGTAGGTAATACAGAATTCAATTCCATTTTTAGAAAATCTTCTTTGATATATTAGAATAATAAAGCCAAACTTGATAGATCTTTTGGTACTTATACCTGAAATCTAGGCTAGCCTAAGACACAAGTAGAATACAGGGCTTCCTGTGTGATAGGAGTAAGAGTCTCTGTTCTGATTAATATTATTATTTATTATCTTTGTAAATGTTTCATGCTCTTAGCAAAATTCAAGCTCATTGAAGGGAGGGAATCTTTCTTTTATCTTTATATTCTCAATATCTAGTATAGTGCCATGTAAATAAGTGTTTAATATTTGTTGTTGGACATAAATTGAATCTTAGGGTTCTCTGTGTTTACACACACATACACACACACACACACACACACACACGTGGGCAATGCTGTTGATAGACAAGACAGCCCAAAATTGTCCTATTCACACTCACTATCTCTGAGCAGCTATTAGTTTCCTCTGCTCAAAATACTAGAAACTTTGATTGATATACACATATTCTCAAAGAGCAATAAGCGGTAACACTTCAGCCTCTATTGGTCACTAGGGTATCTCTGCAATTTAGTTTACCTGATTAATTTGAATCACCTAAGAGATTCCTGAAGGAATGGGACATGGGAAAAGAATATTTTCATGTGGGAAGACACATTGGGAATATCTGGAGTACTGGAATACTGCTGGAATTGTATATAAGGGGGTGTAGTATCTGTAGTAAGGAACAACCAAAGAAATCAGGAGGATTTCATTTCATATGGGAAAAAAAGGGTGCTGAAAATAAACTTCTTAATCTGCAGTTCTGCCTGGGATGTCCTCAACCTGTATTACTTCCTTATTTTGGTAAGTTTGCACTTCTTGAGAAGAACACTAAAATGCTATGGGGACAGATTAAGAGAAACAGAAGACCCTACTCTTGAATTGTAAGAAACAAAGTCCAAGTATAAAGCAGTCAAAACAAGTGACAGCTAAAGAAGAAATAGACCTGAAGCATACAAAACAAGACAAATAGACAAAGGCAAAATATATTTGTAAGCTCAACATACGTGTAAAAAAAAAAAAAAAGCTCACAAAGTTACACAAAACCTCTACCTACCTAACAATAATGAATTCAAAAGTGTGATACCAAAGAATTGGAGAAACATGGAAAGAGTTGCATGAATAGGTGCAGAATCCAGTGAGCTGATCCAGGAGAACAATCTGTACAAGAATAATACTATATAGAGGGAAAAAAGACTAAAGTCTGATAAATCCAATGACCAACCATATTTTTAGAGAATCAATAATTAAACATATTAACCATTTTTTCATAGAAAGATTATTGATTCCCAATACAAATTGAACATTAGTATAATAATTAATGATAAATAATATAATTAATATAATAATTTTTGAAAAATATAATTAATATCTATTATATTAATTATAATAATTAATTGATCAACACAATACCAATGTGGGAATTTCTTTTGTTTAACTTTGCATATTTGTTTCAATGGTATAGTTTTTCTTTTTCTTTCTCCCTTCCACCCCCAAAGGGGATGGGTTTGGAAGGAAGAGAAAAGTAATGCTTGTCAATTGAAAAAGTAAAAGTAAAAAAAAAAAAAAAATTCTCAATAACCTTGGAACTTCATTCCTTCCAAAAATCCTGTATTTTTTTTATTAGTTTCTAAAACACAAGTCAAGCAGATAAATTTTACCTCTCTTTTTCTCTAAGAGATGGTTATGGTTGGAGTAGATGTAAGATACTGCTTTATTTCATATTCAAATATATGCTTGTCATATACAAGCAAGGTTCATTACCATAAAAAATAATGATACAATTCCCAATGAGCCAAAAACCAAGCGATTGTTCATTACTGTAAATGATCAGCATCCTAACATTTTTTACTAGTAAAACTGAGGTTCAAGGAACCTTTGGTGAAGGTTAATGAAACATCTATATCATTCACAACTTCTCAGATTCCTCTCTGTTCCTCATTTCAGGGTGTTAGCTTCCTCATTTGGGAGTCTTCAATAGTTACTCCTCCCTACTTATAGCACCGAAAATCTGTTATTAAGTTCAATGTCATTATATTAAAGTATAATTCAGTAAAAGATGTTAAATAGACTGTAAGGAAAAAATAAGTAAGTAGACAGTTATGCAGACTATTGTTAATTACTTGATGAACGCAGGACACATAATGTTTAGATTCACTATACTCAAAGGGTAGTGTTTTTGTTTTTTTTTTTTTTTTTTTTTTTTTTTTATTGAGGCAGGTTGACACAGGGAGGAAAGGATCCCTAATTATCTAGTTTCTACACAGTTGAACCAATAGCTGCTATTATTCACTACCCTGTATTTGATTAATTTTGACTAAAGGATTGTCAATCTTAGAAGAATTTCTCCATCTTTTTAGCCATCAATAATTTAACTCCTGGATGTCCAAATTAGCTGTTAATATCATCCCTCTTTTCACTAGAACTAGCTCAGCCTGGATAGGTTAACCTCTCTGGTCCAGCTCCAGAGAATATGATGTCAATACCTTCCATTCCATTTCATATATTCATCTCTTTTACCTTTAATTACTTGACCACTACTCTAGTTTAGGTCTTTATCACCTAGTCTCTTAACTGTTCTTGTCCCAAGGCTCCTTCCTCTCCAATATATTTTCAAATACAGACAGTATTTCTAAAGCAAAGGTCTCACCATGACATTTGTTTATTTTAAGAAGCTCTAATGACACCTATTGTCTCTATCCTTAAAAAAAAAAAAAAAAAAAAAAAAAAAACTCCTATAGACTTTATTTATTTGGCTCTCACTACCCTTCACAACCAGTCTTCAGACTATCTAAAGAAACAATATTTCTTTTCAGAGACTAAGGTTCTTCCTACTTCTCCTACAACATTACATCTCCAATCTCTATATTTCTGCATTCATTGGTTTCCATACTTGTAATTTATTCCCTCCTAGTGTCCCTAGCTTCTTCTAAATCCAGGGCTATCTCCTTAGGGAGATCTATCATGATTCCCTCCATTTCCCAGTGTCCCTTCTTCCCAATTACTTATTTTCTTTTGTATAGTCTCTATTTGTTTAACTTCGTATAGGTTATTTCCTCCCATCTTTCCTAGGACTTTTGACTTTCTATCCCCAAAGTGTAGCACAATGATTAGAACATAGTAAGTGCTTTTAAAAATGTGGATAAAATCCAATTGTTGAGTTCCACATAATACTGTCTCTGCTCTGTGATTAAGACATCAGTATTCCACTCTATTTTATCTTAATGATCCCAGGAGCTCAAGGAAATGGAAAAAGAAAAACAAAACAAAAACGTTTCCTCCTCATATAAAAAGATTTGAACCCCCTGTCATAGACATTCCCTTTCTAGGACAAACTCTCCTCTCTTTTCATATTTTCATGATTCAACCTACTTTCTGTGCTCCAAATGTGACTGTCTTTCCCATTGTAAAGTCTGCCTTGCCATTTCAACATTCATTTCTATACAGATTTTATATATATATATACATATTCAAACTTTAAACTTTTTACTTCATAAATTCTCAATTAAGAATCCCTCAAATGATTGATAACAACTGCAGAAATCGAATAGAGACCATATATGTTATTGACATCACATCGCTATATTTAGGCTCATGCAATTGGTCTCTTATTGATGGTTGTCCTTTTATAATTTTTTTTAAATATGAGAAGGCCCCCAATTCTTTTGGAAAACTGAGAAACAATTTAAAAGCTCTTACTCTCATTTGACCCTTGATGTGCATTTAATACTTTGTTCTTCCTAATTCTACATCTTGCTTAATTTGTGTTGCCTCAAACCATTCTCCTCTTAAATAAGGTATGTATAACCTTCAAATTTCATAAGTGAATGTCAAAGACAGAGCCCTACCAATGGTAACTAATTTTACTAATGGGAAAGGAGTGGAAAGTATAATATATCCAATGCCATTCCTTTCATAGAAATACTCTTTAGTGAAGTTATCATTTTAAATGACTAGACATATAATTTATTTTAGTAATCAGCACCATGGCCTAAGCTTCATAATTTAAAATGGGCAAAGAGAATTTGGTAGTGGCCCAGAGGACAACCAGAGCATCTAGCAATACTTATGCAGAAGGTGAAAGGACCAATAAATCTAAATTTATGCTGGAGATACAACTGAATGTTGTTCATGTGGGCTGTCCTAAGGAGTACTGAAAGTGGCTTTTTCAATGTTTTGTTTTAATATATGAAGAAAAGAATCAAAGAACAGTGCCTTAATATGGCAGCATAAAGAATTTACATTAACCAAATGGAAGGATTTCTTGATAGGGTTAAACACTGGAATGGGTAACAGACACCAACAAGAAGAGAATTCTTCATACAAGACATTTCTGTGAAGATCCTTTTAGAGAAGCATCTCATCTTTCAAAAATACTGCTCTTCCACTGGACAGGAAGGTGGACAAACATGACCTCTTAAGGTCTCTTATCAACTGTGATAGGTGGCCACCTTCAAGAGATTTTGGCACTTTTTGGTTCCATAAACTTGCAATAGGATCTCAGATTATTCAGAAGCCTTTTCCCATACCATTTAAAAAATATTCAGCATATGCTTGAGAATGCCACTACAAATTCATTCCTGCACAATATTTTACATCTCTTCTGTGAAATATGAAGCAGGAATGTGGCATGGTATATTGGAATCATGAAATATTAATCTTTCTGTCCCGATTTATCCTAGATAACATTTCTTATCTCTGTTTTTCAATTTTATATCATTGAGAATGAGGATAACATATTTTAAAACAAGTGTACTTTAAAAAAATTCTTAATTTGAATCTCAAACTATTGAATCCATAGGCTTTTTAAATTCCCCAATGAGAATACACTTTCAATTCAAATAACCAAATTATCTTCTGTTCCCACTCTTCAGTATACATAACAATACATAAAGTTGTCCAGTGCTGATTTATCTTTTGCCCAGGGGAATCGGGATGGTCAAATTCTCTTAAATAGCAAAGCAAAAATTCAATTTACCAAAGCCTTTTTTTTTAATTTAGAAGAAAAAATTTTCTTTCAAACAACAAATTTGTTCATTCTTTACCTGAAAATGAATTTTACCCACTCAAAAAAGGGGAGGAATTACATGAAAAACTCCCAATTCTGAGACTTATTTATAATGATTAAGATATTATACATATTAATCCTAGCCACTTGTTTTCCTTTTTTAAGACTTTGATTTTTAGACATCATAATGGGGGAAAAGCTGCACTCGATATTTAGAAGATATAATAGTTATCTTTTTTTATTATTATGTTATAACCATTGAACTACAGAACTTGCTGCTCCCCACCTGCCTAGGCCAGGCTCTCAAAGTCAAGGCACAAGCAAGCTTTCCCTTTCTTATTCTCTAGTTTGTGAAGTGCTCAGGGCTATTAGTAAACAAATAACAATTACAAAAGACTAATGGGGATGAATAACTCAAACCCTAGTAGAGTGATTGATCGCTAAGCCTGGGTATGAGATGTCATTGTAGTAGATTTATCTCATTTTTGAGAAGGGTTAAGGATTTGAGGCAGCCATATAATTAAGTAAATACCATCCCATAGACCTGCCTTTCATTCTTTTTTCTTGCATTTCCCTCATTCCCTCTGCCTCTCCTTACCTCCTTTCCTTTCCTCCTTCCCTTCTCCTCTCTCTCTCTTTTTTTCTCTCTCCCCATCCATCCTTTCTTCTTTCATTCCTTTCTTCCTTCCATGAAATCAGAAACATCTTCCTTCATAACTGTACAGTAAATGAAATCAATATTCCTTTAAGAACAAATCTGGTATGGGAGAAGGCTTCCTATAACTACACCAATGGCCCAGTTCCCAGGCCCAGTTCTTAACTATGAAACAAACTACTTAAGGGTCCATTATTATACAAGCAATCTAAGCAAAGATAAAAAATACATGTTTAAAATGCTAAAAAGATTTACAAATATGAATGTGGACACAGGAATTTAAGTTCAAGAAATTGATTTCTTTCAGAACTTTACAATCCAACATTCTGATAGCAAGAAGGCTTTTCTCCAAGCTCTTAAGATTGGCTATGCCTCCTTCTCCCCCTAGGTATCCATTTCACCTAGGAAATCTTTCTCCTCCTGTTGACTGGGTTTCCTTTATGGTAGCATTGTTGTTAGCCCTCACTTCGTTTAGCTTAACACGTGTTTAGTTAACAAGGACGAAAATATACATCAGCCATAGGGCCATGTAAAGTCCTCAGAGTACAGATGATGCCATAGTGAGGAAAATAGGAAAAGGACATTCATATCTCTTGTGACAGGAGCAGCTGCTTCTAAATCTGTTCTCCTTAACCACAGCGGTCCCTTCACCTCCAGTTTTATCCCAGAAGTCAGACCCAATTTAAATAGTTTCAGGTGGGGGAAAAATATGAAGGTAACAAAACAAATATTTATAGGACTAGATATAATGTACCATATCCTCCTTTACCCCTCATTTAACCAGTTCCATTCTACTAGCTTTGTGTGTTTGACAAATGATAATAAATGGTACCCCCAAACAGATAACTTTTAAATATAGAGACTGGCCATTCATCTTCCCTGCTCCTGAAACATACCAGGTTTAAGACTTATAATCATCACTATGGAGTCTGTGTATTCTTTTAATAATTATTAATTCTGCCATATAGCCATGAATACTACTTAAGACCTAGTACAAGTCCATAAGCTGGATACACATGTATTTAATGTTCTATTACGTGAGGAAAACAGCAAAAAGATAGTGAAAAGACACTGAATCAATTCTGGAATGGCAACTTAGGCTAGCAACAATTCTTTATGAAGAAACCCCTCATCATAACTGTTCTAAAACAAGGGGAAAAAACATTTCACACACACAACTTGTACTGATTTTGCATCTAGAGAGCGCTGGTGAATATTAACCCTTAGGCTAAATCACATACTTATATACTATCTCCTTTTCTTTCTCCATATTTCCAAAAGAACATCCCTCGATGTTTCACATTTACACTCTCCCCCCGCACTGAACAAATAGTAATAAAATGCATGTTTTCTCTCTTCTTTTTTAATTGGTAAAAAAAGAAAAAAAAAAAAAAAACACTTTGAGTATCTGAGAGGAATCTGTAGTTTCACACCAAATACTGTTTCAAAGTTATCTTTTTACATGCCCTTTACAAAAGGATTTTATTAGCTAGTGCCCCAGGGAACCTCTTTCCTTTCTCTAACTCCAGGTGTCCCTTTTCCCTATCCTCAACCTCCCAATACCGTGAGATAACAAGTGAAAATAAATAGGGACAAATAGCTTATATTGTTGATCTATTAGATTTGGACAAACTATTCTGTGAATCTATTTCTGTCTCAAAGGATCTATTTTAATGATCTGCCTGAAGTGAACTAAGCAGTGATTAAAAGATAACAACTCCTTGAGTCTCTTAAGGAGGGAATTATTATAACGCGTACATGAATAAAAAAAAAAAAAAAAAAAAAAAAAAAAAAAAAAAAAAAAAAAAAACCTACCCATTCACCTTTATTTCCCCAAAGACTCTGAGACTGTATGTGGTGGAGGTACTCCTGTTAGAATTAGCTTCTATCTCACTGACACAAGAAAGTACCATTGCAGTCCTCAGCTGTAGCTCAGCAATCCTAGTAAAAAGCTTCCTCCCTTCCTAGTGATGGATGTCACCTGGACCTAATGATACACCTGCCATGTCTTCAACCAGGAAAAGTTTCTGTTCCTTTATAAGTCCATAATGAACAGCACCAATGAACTAATACATTGGAAGAATACTCCGTTGGGGGGGGGGGAAGAGAAGAGGGGAATGGATGAAGAAAAAGAACAAAGTCCTTTCGACCTATCAAAGTGCATTTTCTTTTGACTTGTGTTGCACCCCAAATTAGGGTCTTGTTTGATGACCTGTATATTCTTAAATCTCTGTATCCCTCTCCACCCCCCCCTTTTTTTTCTTTCCTGGGCATCATTACAAAGTAGTTGAAAAACCTTTCTAAACTCACAAATGCAAAAATCAAGAGGTTCTAAGGAGATGGGGCCTTTGTCCAAAGATACCAACACACTGAGTGGACTGTAGCAGATGCTCACCATGCCTATGCATTATTGATAAAACCATGGGATCTGTTAAAAATAGAAGGTAGGGGAGAGAGCATGGCAGACCCCAGGTGCACTCCACACAGCTTTGTGACTCAGGTGGCAAAAGGGATTTCCCAGGATTTCTCACCAAATTATTCAGAAAATACTGTCCTACAACTTGGAATATTAATATACATGTATGTATATATATATATATTTCAAATAGTCATATATGCACTCTTTCGGTCTCTCTGTCTCTGTTTCTCCTTCACACACACACACACACACACACACATACACACACACACTCCCCCCCCAAAGCCAGCATTTACCTGCTCCTGTTGTTGCACTGATTTGCCTGGTGCATTTTGTTCCTTGGCCGTAGTCATGCTCTCCTTTCCAGGGTGCTCACTACCAGAGGGGCAGGTAGCAATTAACGATGAGTTTGGTAGCACCAAAGTCCAAAGAGGGAATGAGGAGTTATTCAGTCCATCACTTCATGAAATAAATCCCAGAGCAATTTTTCTTCACTCAAAAGAGGGGGGGTGGGGTGGGGGTGGGGAGGCGAGCCTAGGTCTCTTGCTTTAAAACGCAAAGTGCAGAGAGAAGGGAAGATGCTGCTGCTTAGTGGGGCTTCTCCTATTAGCAACAGCCTCTGCAATCGCCACAGAAACAATGATAACTGCTTGGCAACCAGAAACTGGCAGCTCGGGGCTGGAAAGACAACCCGAGTGATGTGGTCCTACCTCCCCCCTCCCCTCCTTCTGCCTACCCCAGTGGGCGCCACGGCGCATGCCCCAGCCGCCAGCTCAGCCTCCTTGTGCTCTGGAGCCACGCACCGGGGTGAGCGACTGGAGGGGCGGGTGGACGGGGAGGGCGCCTGACCCTAGCTGCGAGCCCCGGAGCAGCTCGGCAGAGGTGAGCCGCAGGCGGTCTGGCTTGGCGCTGCCCTACTCGCACCTCTCCCGGCCTCGTTCACAAAGCTTAGCCTTTCCCAGTGGGTTGCCTGAGCCCGGCTAGCTCTGTGTGGGGCTCCCTCTCCTCTGGCGGTGGGAAGGAAGCGGGGAGGAGGGCACGGAGTGATGGAGGAGCGAAGGTGGGCGAAAGACATCGGGGAAAGTTACGTCACCCGTGTCCATGAAACTTTCCCCAGGTGTCCTTAGGTAGATGTCGCCGGCTGAAGATTGACCTATTCATCAGGTGCACTCCTGACCCAGACCACAGACCAACAACCAAGACAGAGGCGAATGAAACAGTAGTTGGCAGGGGTAGGGAGTAAGGTAAATTAGAGATTGGAGGGAAATGGTTATTTTCAGAAGCCAACTATCTAAGATCAGTGGTTAAAATGAGCAAGACGGTGGAGGGCTTAAATGAGGATGCACTGTAGGGGAAGGAAGTGGGTACCTGAGATTTTCTCCACTGGCTACAGTGGATATTATTTGTGGGAAAATGCCTGTTTTTAAACTCAGAAACCTGCTCAGAATCCATTTTGAGCTTCAGAGATTTTTAGCTTGACTCCCTGGAAACAAAATTATTCTGGTCATAGTATCATAGACCTAGAACTGAAAAGGACCTCAAAAGTTATCAGTCCATCAGTCCAACAGCCCCCATTTCTTAGATGATGAAAATGAGACCCAAAATGGTTCAAAGTCTATATGTAGAGGTATTGTCCTTAAAGATTTTTGACTATCCCTATTCCACAGCCTGTTGTATATAGGTGCTGATTCCAAACACCTCAGTCTATCTCCACTTAAGAAGCCAATCACATTAGGAGACTTAAAAAGAAAGAAATTATACAAGGGAATCCCAACCAAGCTTTATGGGTAGAGAGGAGCTCTTTGTCTTGTACCATGCCTAAGTTTATCAATCCCATTCCAGAGTTTTAGCTCATGGGACAATTTCTTGAGGATTCTGATCATGGATACACAATACATAAATCCCTGGAAGACTTTTAGAGTTTCTATACCTATCTTGTAGTATCTACACTTAGCTTAACCCACTGCTCTTTCCAAAGATCATTATTTCTTCACCTTTGTACAGTCACTTAAAGTCAAAAGATCATAGTTTTAAATTTGAAAGCCTTCCTCTTAATAAAACGCCATCATTTTCTAGCAATGACAGAAACCGATGGTCAGTGATCAAAATAACTTTGATTTGCTCAAGGTCACATTGGCAGTAGCATTCAGGATTCTTATGCTGTATTTATGTGACAAATGCATTAGTTATTTTGTTGCAATTAAAGTGTATTAGTTGTTTAAAAATTAGAAGAAGGAACATTAAGGTTTCTGCCAGTCGAAAGGTAGTAGAAAAAGGATTGAATTTACAGGCTACTACTTATTATGACATTGGGCAAGTTATTGTACTTCTCTGTGGATGTTTTCTCATTTGTAAAATTTACATTGGACTAGGTAGACTCTAAGGTCGTTGATGGTTCTAGGTTCTATAACCCTTTAAGCCCATACTATAAAAATGACTTTTCTTCCAGGTTTAAATCTTATAATCCTCATAAAAAATAGGGCAAACAGTTTAATTTGAACAGGAGCCCCTTTTCTCTCACCTTTTTGTTGTTGTTGTTCTTTTGAAAGATCTATATTTTTTTGGACTTGACTGGATTAAGCATGTTGAAGGCCTAGGCATTGGCTCCTTTACCATTCTACTATTACACTGCTATTTCTTTAGGTGTTGGAGACTTTTCTGTTTTTGAAAATCTCCTTGAAAAAATAAGGTACTCCTTGAAGAGGTCAGTCTCTAAGTCATCAACCCATCTAGAATCATCTCCAGTTGTCCTGATCTATATCTGGCCACTGGACCCAGATGGCTCTGAAAGTGAAAGTGAGACAGCTGACCTTGCACAGCCCTAACACACTTAAATCCAATTCACCTGCATGCCATCACACCATCTCCCTGATGTCATGAAACTCTTCCAGAACGAAGGACAAACAACAACCACTTTTGATCAGTGAACAGTTCATCTGGAACTAGCTGATAGCCAACTGGCGAGAGTGGAACATAAGATAGATGTCTGGGGATGAAAACAATGTGGAGAAGGTTTCAAAGATAAACTTCACCTGCTTCACAAGTTTGCCTAGGGCTAGACTTAACTATGCCATTCAAAATCATAAATATTGTTGACACACATCATACCTGGCTGAAGTTTGAACCAAGTTCTGGGGTTAGACAGAAGGGGGGGACAGAAGATGTTCTTGCCTTGTCATGATTTATTAATTTAATAAGATTCCTTTCTACAGAGAAAAGATTGTGTACAAGTTCTTCTCACCTACCCCTAGGTTTGAATACAAAAGAAACTCCCTTTGTTTAAAAAAAAATCCTGGAGTAGGATGCTGGAAGAAATTATTTCCTGCTTAGAGAGAGCAGCAACCAGTACTCACTCTGAAGGTAGCAAATATGGACCTTATAATCCTGAAAGATTGTACAAGCCCAAAACAGTTTAGCCAAACCCTCTTCTTTTAGTCCATAATGTCTTAATTTTTTTTTAACAATTTGTGAATGCAGTTAGTAAAACAGAGAAACAAATATTTAGTCCTATGGCCCGGAAATATTAGGGAGTGTGTAATATTTTTAAATGTCCTCAGGAATATCTCAGACTTTGTACACATTAGGTACACAATAAATATTGGATAATTGACATTATTACATCATAGAGATTTGCTGGTAGGAAGCTTTGAAACCATTGAACCCAACACCCTCATTTTACAGATGAGGAAACAAGCTTAGAAAGGTTGTCACACAGCTAAGTAAGTTATCTAAGACAGGATTCAAACTCGGGTTTTCCTGCTACCAAGGCAAGCATTCTATCTCACTTAAGCTATACCCCCACAGTATGCTTAGATAAGGAGAAGCTCCCTGTTTACCTGAATAATTGGATAAAGGAAGTGATGGTGAACTCCAGGGGAAAATAGCAGAAAGGAAAAAATAGTAGAAGACAGAAATATTTCAGGGTTAGCAGATTAGGAGGTGAAAAGAAAGCAGTCATTTGCCCTGATCTGTTCTTTGCTTTTGATTCAGTCCCATCACTGAGGCAAAGCATGGAGAAAAGAGGAATGAGATATGTATACATAGAGAGAAAGAGAGAGAGAGATTTATAAAGATATATAGATATTAGTAGATTCACATATGTATATACACATATAATATATGTACATGTAGCATCATATATATGATATATACATGTATATGTATATAAAATCACATACATCATGGTTTATAAACATACACACAGGTATATATCATATATAAATAGCATATGCTTTTCTATACATGTGTATACAAACACATACAAAGGCTCAGCTAGTTTGTCCTTAGCTCTTAGTAAGTCCAGAACCTTGGCAATGATCTTGGCTTCTGATGACCATATATAATAGAGGAAGGCAGCAACAAAAAGTTTAGTACCTCCAAAGAAACAGCCACTATTTCTAGGGGAAAGAGGTGATTTCACCATATATTCAGAGGCATTCTTAGTGTCCAAAGGAACGAGATAGAGTGAAGGTAGAAGTATCTTCAAGACATTCTACAAGCACTCTGTCTCTCCAACTAAGGCAAATAACAGCTTTTGGGCCAACAAGTCACATCCAGCCAATGTCAACTGAAGAAATTGCTGTCCTTCCGTTCCATACCAGTACCTTGTGAAGGGCTGTGGGGTTAGTTTTGCTTAGTGAATATCTAGGGCTTGGCAGGCTACAGAGGTAGACCCAAATGACAATAAGATAATTCCACTCGATATTTAGCTTATGGATAATTTACCTTCCTTTTCCAGGGATGAACTTGGCTCGGCTCTTAAAGGCTCTTAAAATATATACTTGCCCCTGATGAATGGACCCAATGCCAAGCTGTTCCAAGCCTATCTTTTATTTCGGTACAAGTCTTTGCTCTTCCTCTCCTCCAGATGTGTGTGCCTGGTGCTGTTGGCATGGGCACAGTTAATTAGATTTGTTTGTAGAAGTACATGGCTGTATTCCCCTGCAGATTGATGCAATGTATCACTCAGACATCTCAGCTGATTCCCTTCACCTTGCTTATTGACTGGCACTCTTTCCCTTGAGTAGGCAAACAACCTAGGTGAACACTTGTTAAGTTCAAGTGATTCACCTTCACCTTGCTTATTGACTGGTGCTCTTTCCCTTGTGTAGGCAACCAACCTAGATGAATACTTGTTAAAGTCAAGCACTCAGGGAATCAGTCAGCAAATATGAAGTAAATACCTACTATGTGCAAGTTGAGAATGTATTTCAGTAGTGTTCAAGCTTGCTGAATGCTGTCTGGAAAGAAAGGGTAAAAGATCTTAAATATATCATTGTGGGAAATCAAATTTGTCCCTGTTAACAACCTACATGAAAAGTTACCTCCAACTCAACGTAGAAAAATGAATGAAGACTAAGGAAGAAAGTGCACATTAGAACTCTTGCCAAGATCTGGAGAATAAAGCTTGATGTCTTTACTTTTGCAAGGATACTGATAAAAGCTCACAAAAGAGTGAGTGTATACCTGGTACATGATATGTAGGGTAGACGAGAGGAGGCAGGTAGAGATGGAGCTGGGACAGTTCTGACTCCAGGTCCAGTAAGAAATGTGACTTGAGAGGACACTGAATACAATCTCTCTCCCTGCTATTAGGATATCTGAACTTTAATCAGACTATCTCCTTTATTTCTTTAGTCTTTAGGTCTTGAAAATATGTGCTCAACATAGACACACACACCTCTGTGAGATATAGTTTTGCATTAGACCATTATCAACTAAGATTAATTAGTAACTTTCTGACACCAAGATAGGTTTTCAGAAGAGCAGTAGAATGGGATAGAGAAGAGATATTTTAAAAATGGGGAGGAGGTGGGAGAGGAAAGAAAACCAAGTTGGACTTTATCCATTTTAAAATTGGCTAAGCTGTTTAAGCTTGTCTGAACCTAGTTGTGATCCATAAACTATACCACCAGAGAAAGAACTTGTTGCTGTGTCAAAGATGAAAGCAACTTTCTTTCCTCTCAGCCTATGGCACACAGTAATCCAATTCTCCCTGGAAATAGCCATGGAAGAATATGGATTGGCAGGCAACTGAAGAAAAATCTAGTCAAAGAACTGAACTTGTAGCTATTCAGAACGAGGCAAGCATCAAGGAAGGACTAGGTCAGTTTCAGTGACCTCTGAGGAGGCAACTATTGGTAAACTGGAAGCCTGGGAAGGTAATCATTAAAGGACGCTTTTAGCCAAAGAATTTCTTCTGCATGAGTTAATCAGATGGGTTTCCCTTCTGAACCTCTGGTTCATAATCTTCTTTTCCTTAGCTTCATTTCAGGGGCTATGATGTGAAATATCCCAAAATATAGCTGGCCTAAAGTCAAATTTGTTGCACTCTGGAATAATCTTGTATACATCATTTGTTTTAATGTTGGGCATAATATTTCCTCTCCAGTTGAGTCTCATTTTCTTGAAATGGAACAAGTAGGGGGAGGGGCAACAGAGAAACCTGTTTGGATGACTTTGTTGGTTCTTCCCTTTCATTATCTTTGATTTTGGAGAAAACAAAAAGATAGGAGTACAAGATGAGAAGGGGCAGGGATATATCAATAGGAATCTTTAGCTTTCCGTTTACCTCATTATCACACTAATGTTCTATCTTACTTTTGCCATAGTTTCCTATTATGTCTCCAGAGACTGGTTGGGAAAAAAGCATGAACAAGTGTAGCATTTAATCATAATTACCATTCCTCTCCAAAAAAAAGGAAAGAAAGAAGGAAGGAAGGAACGAAAGAAGAAAGGAAAAGAGAAAAGAAATGAAGGAAGAAAGGAAGGGAAGAAGGAAGAGAAAGAAGAAGGAAGGAAAGGAGAGAGAAAGGAAGGAAGGAAGGAAGAAAAGAAGTAAGGGAGGGAAGGAAGGAAGAAAGAAAGGAAGGAAGGAAGGAAGGGAAGGAGGAAGGGAGGGAAGGAGGGAGGGAGGAAAGAAAGGGGAAAGGAAGAAAGGAAGGAAGGAAGGAAGGAAGGAAGGAAGGAAGGAAGGAAGGAAGGAGGAAGGAAGGAAGGAAATAGAACTGAGTATCCTAATCTTAGCAAATATTGGCACATCTAGAACATTCCTTGAAGATGTCAATTAAAGATACCTAGGTCAATGGTTAATCCTAAAATTCGATAGAGGCATTTTTAATATCTTGATGGATCCATTTTCAAAAGAGAATTTAATGCATTTTGCAATCAGCTTAGCAGACACACCTCTTCATCTCTGCTAAGGGAAAGAGAAGTATTCATAGTAATTACCTAACTACCACCTCCCACACTACTTGTCAGCCTATAAATCTTGTTCTCAGTCTACAGTGAAAAGAAACCTGATAAAACTTTGTCCCACACGCAAAAATGTCTAAGTTCTTTTAATATCATTTGAAAAGACCCTTGAGGTTCATGGAATATGTTCTGGTGTCATAGAGGCATAATAACAGGAAAGCAGGATTCTTATGTTTGTTTGGACAATAAAGAAAATATTCAAGGATATGAACAGACAATTTTCAGATGAAATTAAAGCAATTTCTAATCATATGAAAAAATGCTCTAAATCATTATTGATTAGAGAAATGCTAATTAAGACAACTTGTACCACATTGTACTTCTCAGATTGGTTGAGATGATAGGAAAATATAATGACAAATGTTGGAGGGGATGTGAGAAAACTGGGACACTAATGCACTGTTGGGGGAGTTGTGAATTGATCCAGCCATTCTGGAGAACAATATGGAACTATGCCCAAAAGACTATCAACCCGTGCATATCCTTAGATCCAGCAGTGTCTCAACTGGACCTGTATCCCAAAGAGATCATAAAAAAGGAAAAGGACCCATATGTACAAATGTTTATAGTTGCCCTTTTGTAATGGCAAGAAACTAGAAATTGAGTGGATGCCCATCAGTTGGGGAATGACTGAATAAGTTATGATATATGAATATAATGGGATATTATTGTTCTATAAGAAATGATCAGCAGGCTGATTTCAGAAAGGCCTGAAGAGATTTCCACGAACTGAAGCTAAGTGAAGTGAACAGAACCCAAGAGAATATTGTACACAGTAATAACAAAATTATGTGATGATCAACTGTGATGGACTTGGCTCTTTTCAACAATGAAGTGATTCAGGCCAATTCCAATAGATCTGGGATGAAGAGAGTCACCTGCATCCAGAGCTAGAGGATTGTAGGAACTGAAAGTGGATCATAACATAGTATTTTCACTATGTTGTTATTTGCTTGCTTTTTGTTTTCTTTCTCATTTTTTCCCTGTTTCATCTGACTTTTCTTGGGCAGCATGATATATGTGGACATATCTTTAGAAGAATTACATGTTTAACATATTGAATTACTTACTGTTTGGGAAGGAAGGAGGTAGGAAAGGAAGGAGAAAGATATAGAACACAAGGTTTTTCAAGAGTGAATGTTGAAAACTATTTTACATGTATTTTGAAAAATAAAAAGATATTAAAAAAGAAAATATTCATAAGTTTTTTCACACCTCTTCACCATCCATCACCTTTAGCCATTGCTTAATCTTGTTGAAATGAATAAACGAATGAAAAATGAATGTCAAGTCTTGAGACAAGACCCAAATAAAACTGATCATCTTCTATTTTACGGAGGCATCTACAAGATACAATGGGTAGAGTGCTACATTTGGCCTCAGATTTGGATCTGAGTTCAAATCCAGTGTCAGCTATATATATATATATCTTATATATCTTATGCTTTATAGCTTCATAGGCAGTTATCATGGTGGCTCAAACTGAGTTCCCCCAGAATTTGCATGAACTGTGCTAAGCTGGCCTGCTACTGTTCTTATATAACTGTGTTATAGCCCTGAAAGTATAATCAGAAGATTAGAGCTGGGAAGGAGTTTAGATATCACTTGCCCAATCTTATTATTTTATAGATGAGGTCCACAGAAGTCAATGAGTTGTACGTTATTTTCAAATGAGTACTGATATTATTTCATGATGATCAGTGCATTGGGAATTTGCTAGATTATCTAAATTACATTATTAAAAATTATATGGCTATTACACAAGGAATTTTTTAAAATCTGAGGAGATATGATGATCAATGCTAGTATGACACCAAACTCAATATTGACCACATTTTCTCAAGATCATAGATAAAACAATTGGAAAGGACCTTAAAAATCTACATCTACCTGTTCTTCACTGGAGGAAGAGAAAAGAAAACAACAGATAACAAACCATATTTCTCCTCTTATAAAAATACTAACTTTTGCTTAGTGTAATAGAGTCCTGGTCCAGGATTCAAAAGAACTGGATTCTATTCATTCCTATAGAGGAAAAACAAATAGATAAGCAAGCAGCCTTTAGAATCAAAGGACCTAGATTTCAACCTCAGCTTTGCTACTTAGCCTGGGTCACTCCCTCTCTGGGTCTTGTTTCTTCATCTGTAAAATAATAGTATTAGTTCTTGCCATCTATTCTAGCTCGAAATCCTTTTATTCACTACTGAAGACTTGCTGTAGGATCCTAGGCAAGCACTTTCAGCATCTATTTCCTTACCTATAAAATAAAGGGATTGGATTAGGTACTCTCCAAGGACTCTTTTAGCTCTACTATTCCAGGTGTCCTAGGAGATTTGGGCAGGTTTGCAACTAAATTTCTAAACACCAGCATTATTCATTTGGATACATTTAAAAACCAGCACACATTTAAACCACAACAGGATGGCTTTTAAATAGAGGATCCAATCCAGTTCTCATATTAATAGACTCACTATCAAAATGGAATCTAGTATCCTCTATTAAAAAGCACCAAGTTCTAGTCCAAAGTATGTTAACTTCACCAAAGATGTTTTTGATGCAGACATATTAATAATTTAATCATATTTAAACAGTCCCAAGACTATCACAGGACTCTGATGAAGGCACCACATCCACTGGCATTGAATATGGACTGCACTGTTATTTCTTTTCTGGTTCCTTAGCCAGCCAGCATGACCTTGGGCAATAGCAATATAACAGATGCTTTGTTTATGATCTTTAATGTCTCCAGTAGAGATTTCTGGAGCTGATTGCTTGGCCTTAATTTTGGTATCAGCTTCTAAAGAACCTCTCAGATTGTTTTGGGAAGTATTCTCCTTTGTGGGCAACCTTCACCTTATCCCCAACACTTTCCTGTTAATTTGCTTTTCAGGAATAAAATTAGTCTAAAGGAGATCTTTGGAGTATTTCTTCACATTTGAATGTCACTGTCATTCCCAAATGAGAGGGTTGATCTCATCTTTCTAACAACTTGGGTCAAAACTGGTATCTGAAGGGCCAAAGTTCTGTTAAGCCAAGATGGCTTGTAGAAAACATGCCCATAACACCTTTGAAGACCTGTATTAGTTATATTTCTGATACCAAAATAATTAATGATTGGATCAGTTCACAAGAATTCTTGTAAAGGACAGTCAGTAAAATCTTCATTACTCAAAGTAAACACACACACACACACACACACACACACACACACAAGTTGCTGATGTATAAGGTAAGGAAGAATAGCCTTCAAATGAGGTACTTACAAGAGTAGTCTATGATCAATGGCATCTTTACAATGTTTTCTAAGCACTTTAGGAATGACTTTAATGAATAAATAACAAGTCAAATAAATTCAGCCAATGAGTGGGAAGGACCATACCTACCTACTTGCAAGAGAATATAAAAAAGAACTTGAAAATTTGGAGCTCACTAAGAAGAACTAAAGTGATAATAAATAGCATCTTTCCAACATGCCACCGAGTAGGACTATATAGTACATTGGTTCTCAAAGCATGATCTAGGAACCCCAAGGGAACTCCAAGACCTTTTTAGCATGTTATTAAGGTAAAATATTTTCATAATAAAACTAAGATAACTCTAATTTCTAAGGTAGCAGTGATCAATTGAGCTAAACAAAACAAAAGCTTTTGGGGGGAGAGAAACTCAGTTTTTAAAAATGTACACACATGAGAACTCTATTTAGCATATTATCTTTACAGGTACTCCTTACTAGTAAAGAAATTTAGGAAATGTTCAGGAAAGAGAATATAAAAAAATTGAAACATTTATAAATAAGAATTTTTAAAAAAGGAAATGGATCTTTTAACTTAGGCTTTCAAGGAAAACATGGTCCTAGTTTACAAATAACTGAAGCATGTAAACACAGAATAGAAATGGTTTAGCAAACCTATTTTAGGGGGAAGGGAATAAAATCACTTTTGGAAAATTTTTGATTAAATGACATAGACTACAGATTACTACTTTGCAAAGGAACAAGAGAAAGAGGAACAATAGTAAGGCATTTTACTTTTCCCTCCAAGGAAAAAATCTGCTCCTTTTTTATCTTTACCTTATAAATTTTATTTTAGTCATCAATCAGGGGGCCATTTAAGTTTATATATAACTTAGAATATCTTTTTTACAAGTCCTTTTTGGCTCATAGATAACCATTAGAGCTAAGGGAAAGCGCTAAAGTATTTTCCTGTCCATGTCAAATCAACAAGTATTTACTTACTATCTCCTATATAGCTGGTACAAAACAAAGCACAGTTGGAGATTTTTTAAAAATAGAAGGTGAAGCCATAGTTTTACAATCTAACTGGAAACAAAAAATTAATACATGTGAAATCCTGAGCTCATAATCCAAAGCAATTTGTTTATAAAGTCAAAGAAAATTACATCCCATATAACTCTGTACTTAGTCAATTTTTTCCACTTAAGAAACACTTCCTGATCTTCTGTTTTCTTAAGCTACAATCCCCAAATGATTCCAAAGCTTATCAAAGGTACCCAGAAGTGAGGAGAACTAAGATGATGATTTGAAAATATTGTAATAATGGTCAACAATATTTGAACAATCATATTGAAAGACTTTCTGAATTCTCATGGATTTAAGGACCAATTGGATCTTCCAAAGAATGATAATGAAATATGCTACCCTACTTTACCTCTCAGTAGCAATGTAGATTATAGGTGCAGAAGGAGGCATATCTTTTATGTTAGTGTTTCAAATATAAATATTCAGAGAAGTATGAAATTTGAGATGCAAAGTGATTGCCTCATTTTCTTCAATTGTACTTGCCCCTAAATGTTCTTCTAATTTTTAGATTAATGACATTTATAGAAAGTTTAAGGCACTATTTTATGAAGTTCTCAATCTTTAATGTTTTCTGAAATATTATTCTGCTTGTAGCTCAATCAATGATCAATAATTCCTAGCTTTACAAGGAAGGGTTTTATTAGGGGAAATCATTGGGATGGCCAGATAGAAGCAAAAGAACATGAATTAACATTTTAAAAATCCTTATCAAATCCTGTATCTTTATAACTCTTCCTAGGTCTTATCAAAACTCCTGAGTTTTCATTTTGTTTTATTCAATCCAGTCAGAGTCCCATTCATTAATGAAATATTTGTAGTCTTATTTGGCTTTTGCATAATGGTCAGGAAAGCATGGGTAATGAATTATTATTCTCACTTAATTGTTTTTCTTAGCCCATAGGTTCAGGTAAAAACTCTTATCTTGGACCTTAAAGCCAGGAATTAATTACTGATTGAACTATAAGCAACATTTCAGGAAAGATTCAAGATGGAGATCTTCATAAAATAGTATCTCAAACTGAGAAGAGTCTTCAAAGGATGCAATAATTCCACATTAAAAAGGAAAAGCACTAATGAAGCTCCAACTATATGCCAGTTACTAAGCTAAGTGCTTTACAAATATTTCATTTTGATCTTCATAGGACCTCCTGAAGGCTAGATAGCTATGAGGCAGTAGCAAAAGCATTGAATTTGGAATCGGAGGGCTGAGGTTCAAATGCTATCTCAAATGCTACTTATTTACATTGAACAAGTCACTTAGTCTTTCCAATACTCAATTTCCTCATCTGAAAAATGACAAGTCTCTTTTAAGGTCTCTTGGAGCTCTAAATC
Organism: Sarcophilus harrisii; assembly: GCF_902635505.1. Lineage (NCBI taxonomy): Eukaryota > Metazoa > Chordata > Mammalia > Dasyuromorphia > Dasyuridae > Sarcophilus > Sarcophilus harrisii. Next base: position 204,434,260 of record NC_045430.1, on the reverse strand, counting down.
ATAAGAACATGGCAATATGAACAGAGAAACACTATCCAATTTGTGATCACCTTTCTTTCTTTTATTTTATTCCTGCATTTCTTTGAAAAGTAGACCTTACTCACTACAACTACAGAAGCCAGATTCATTTATTTTAAAAACTCGTTTCAACCATAACTTTGTTTCAAGTTGGCAGAGTTACCCACAATTGAACTCAAAGTGCCTATTAGTACCCTCTAGTTGTAAACAAAATCTGGTCAGGATTTATTAGCTACTTAAAAAGATATTATGGAATCCACAAACAAACAAAATAGGGTTCTACTGATATAGACATCAATTAGTTCAGTCAGTGCTTCTCCTTTTCTTTTGTGATTTCTGGCTAAGAAAGAAGCCTTCTTGGGATTCTCTCTTCACAAGTATGGAATAAATGAATGGTAGTTGGAAGATGGCAAAGAGTGGAAAGGTGAGAAAGTCGGAGATGGAGTCCCAATCTGATTTCATAAAGGATGGTTTCTAGAGCTTTGCTCAAGTGTCGTTTAAATCTTTTGAATCAATCTAAGCTCAGAGGGGATTTTGTGATGATTGTGGTCTAGCAAAGAAACCCTAGATTCATTTTGGTTTTCCTACATGCTGAGAATTTTTCAGTGTAAGTACATAACAAATCATTATTATATCCCTGATAAGTTAGCATGTCATACTTAATCATCTATTTTCTTTGGATAAAGTTGGTAGAGTTCAGGCTAGAAAAGAAGTCTATATCAGGGATATAAACTTGGTGGACACTGGATCATTTGGAAATCATTTGGACATCTGATCCAAGTTTCCTAGCTGTGGCTGTTTACATTTTTATATTCTTCCTAAGATAAAGTATTTTTTTTCTATGGATAGTGTTATCACCCGAAATTAATGCTTTTTTCATATTCCATATGTACTGTTTTCTGGCACAGTATCATGCCTATGTGGCATTTAATGAGTACTTTTTAATGATGAGGAGGAATTATTTGAATCATACCCTATTTATTTTTTCAGCATTCTCTCCATCTGGCTATTCTATTATAACCTCATGAGCACATGGCTACTCCTGAATATTTTAAAGTATGAAGATCCATATTCCATCTTCTACTTCCCTAGGTCAGACTTATAATGGAAAGATTACTGGACAAGGAGTTAGGAACCAGCAATCTAGTCCTAGCTCTGCTACAACTTGACTGTATGACTTTGGGCAATTCATTTACCTTCCCTCCAATTCAATTTTCTCAACTATATAGAGCTCGGGCTGGATCAATAATCTCTATTCATTGCAATCCTAAATTGTACAGCTACAAAGCTTTTTGACCTTTGGCCTAATAAAAAATATGGTAGAGTAGAAAAAGCATCATCTGTCTCTGGAAACAAAGGACTTGGGCTCAAACAATGCCTCTGACACAATATTCATGTCACTTTTGGCAAATGACTCAAGATCCCTGGATCTCAGTTTCCTTATTTGTAAACTCTAAGGTTGGGTAAGAAAGCTCTGAGGTCCCTTCTACCTCTAAAGTTCTGATTCTTCCAGACTAAAGAAATTAATCCCAGAATCTTATTATAATCCTGATTTGAGATTCATGTTCTGTGGCACCATCTTAATTTGTTTGAATTGCAATAGTTTTTTCTAATATCCTTTGGGCAGAGTTCAATGTAAACTTGGGTCTATGTTTATGATAAACTTTATGGTAAATAAAGTTCCCAATTTCTTCCAGGTTATCTCATTATACTTTCATATCGACATTCACACATTAGATTTCTCTATATAATCTATTCTATTAGATTCACCTTGGATTTCTAACCTTTACGCTAGTAAACTGTTCATTGAGTTAATGATTAAATCTCTGCTTCCCATCTCAGTTAGGACAATTCAGTTATAGAGAAGCACAACTTGGTCTAAATGGATAAACTCCAGGTAAAGAAGAATGAGAAAAAAACAAAACAAAACAAAACAAAAATGTTTGTCAAGCTTCTAGAAGGGAATTGACTTGTAGAACTGACACCAAGAAGTATTTTTAAATGAATACATACACCACCCATTCCTTTTCCTCTCCCCAAATCAATCAACAAACATTGTTAAGAATGTTCTGTGAGGTAGGAACTGAACTAAGTGCTGGCATTATAAAATAGTAAAAAACAAACAAACAAAAAACCAAAGTCCTGTCCTCGAGGAGCTTACAATTATTTTTGAAATAAGTTTTTATTGATATCTTTTGTTTCTATATCACCTACATTTCCCCTTATACTCTTTTCTCACTCCCACTCATGGAACTAGCTCTTATAATAAAGAATTTTTAAATGAAAAAAAAAATGAAAAATGAAAGAAAAGAAGTTCAGTAAAATTAACCATTGACATTATGCAGAGTTCCATTTATGGTTCTCCCAAATCTGAAAAAAAAAATTGAGAGAGGTAGCCTTGTATCTTTTTGTATCTTTTTTTTCCAGGGCTAACCTTAATCATTATCATTTCTATCCCATCAGATTGTAGACCTCTCGAAGAGTCAAGCTTCATCTTCTCTTATGTCTTTTATAACTATTGGCCTAACATGGCCTAACATATGGTACTATTGACAAGTGTCTGTTAAATCTCTATAGTAGATCTCTATAGTAGATCTTTTTGTTTCATGTACAGCGAGGACTATTTTTTTTTCATTGCTTTAATCTTACTTTCAGCACAAGCTAAAAATTCATTGCAGTGTTTGCCAAGCACCTGGAACTCTTCAGACACCATACTCAAATAGCATCAAAAATAGAGCCAATACACATTCCCTTTGATATGTTTTTAGGATTATAAATAGGCAGAATATTGCCAGGTGATCTTCCCTATTACGATCCAAAGCCTAGTTTTCCTCGGTGAGTTTATAGTCAATTTTGTTCTCCTTGCTCTGTCAGACCCTCTTGTTTTAATCAGCAAAGATAGGGAGATACATAAATTCCTCACCACCCCCTTCAGTCAACATTAGAGGAGATCAAGTTCACTGGGCTGCCTGCCTCAGCTAGAAGGGACAGATGGGAGTCTGTGGGGGAGATGGCATGATGCCCCCTGATTCTCATTCTTGGATCTTACCACACCTACCACGGTTGCCCTCTTGCCTTCCCCCTCAGCCTATACCTTTTAATGTAGTCTTCAGGCATTGGATAGCAATAGTAGAAAGTGGGACCAGTAAAAGATGAACCCAACTGCACAATAACCTTACATTTACCCAAACCAGCTGACATAAGCAATTAACTAAGGAGAATTTTTGGACCAAGCAGGATTTGCCCATACATACCTAAGGCAGCCTAGCAGGCCATGGAGAATAGAATCTTTTTCTGCATTTTCAATTGCCAAGATGAACTCCCTAAAACCTGAATTTTGCTGACATCTTGAATTGTTTCTTCTCTGCCGATGCAATCCACCCCATTTCGAAACACACATTAAAAGTTTTCTTTTCTAGTACTACTTTATAAGTTCTCCTATATTTAGAAAAGATATTTTATAATAAATGTTCAGAAACTCTTTTAGCAGACAAGATACTTTTAGTTTCCTTTTAGTGAAATGATCGTTGGGATGGGGTGGGGAATAGTATGTGGTGGGAATAGTGCTGACAGTACAACTAAGGTCAGAACAGAATCAAAGCCTCATGACTTCTTAGAAATCCAAGCTATCAGAATCCAAAGCAAATTTGACTCTGATCTCCCTCCTGAGTTTCTGCCATGAGTCAGAAGAAGGGATTCCCCCTTACCTGACACTATAAAGATAAAGCTCTGTCAGTCAATCAATCAATTGCATTATAAAGAAAAAGCCCTGTCAATCAATCAATTAGCATTTATTTATTTTCTTGCTGAGGCAATTGGAGTTAAGTGACTTGTCCAGGGTCATCCAGCTGGGAAGTGTTAAGTGACTGAGACCAGACTTGAACTTAGGTCCTCCTGACTTCAGGCCTGGTGCTCCTTCATGCCAGGACCTTCTGGTCCCCCTAGCTGCCATCTAGTTGCCCCTTTAATTAACTTTATGCTAGGTAGGCATTGTGCTAAGCTATGAGAATTCAGAAAAGGAAAAGGGCCATCCTTGTCCTCAAGGGATTCCTAGTGTAATGGAAAAGACAACACACAACAATTATGTACAAACAAGCTATATACAGGATGAATTGGATATAACCAGTAAAGGGAATTAAGTAGAATTAAAGTAGAATTAAAAGTGATCAAAAAAGACTTCCTTAAAAGGTTGAGTTTTAGCTGGGATATGAAGGAAGCCAAAGAAGTCAAAAGCAGAGAGAAGGAAGGATAGCCCAAGAAAGTGGAAAAGCCCAGCAAAAATGTACATAGGTGAGAGGTGGAATGTCTTGGTAAAGAAATGGCAAGGAAGATCTGGATTGCAATTATGTAGCTGAGTAGAAGAACGAAGAAAGGAAATAAGCATTTTTAAAATCACCTATTATATGCCAGGCACACACTAAGCATTTTATAATTTTACCTCATTTTCTCCTTGTACCTGTTTCCCAAGATTCCTACTCTAGACCCAACACTTGATTGATTTTGCAGCCTAATTGTAAGAAGATTAGAAATTTTTGTTTTGTTTTTGGAAGTGAAATTATGGAAGAGGTATGGATTATAAAGGGCTTTAAATGACAAATAGATTTTACTTTTGGTCAAGGAGGTGAAAGAGAGCCATTGAATTTACTGAATAAGGTCATGATATGGTTTGATCTTTGATAGGGGAATGGAGGACAGATTGTGGTGGAGATAACTCTGGATGACTCATGGAGAACCTATGTTTACTAAGCAGAAAGCCAGTGCAGGGGCATAAAGTGGCAAGATTCAAACCAGGTCTTTTTGTCTCCAAGGCTTGGGCTTTATTCTCTCAGTCACCTTGATACCATATAACATAGGCAAGTCCTAGAGGTGGAAAATGTTCCAGCTAACTTGAAAAAGCCTGAAGAACCTTTCCAACCACTAGCTGGAACCCCTCCCTTGAAAAAATTTCCCAATTTTTTTGTCGACTTGGAGGGGAATGCTTTTCCTTAAAAACTCTCTTTTTCTCATAATATCTTAAGGCTCAAAAAACCAAAATTGTAAAAACAAACAGAAAATACTGAATAAATGAGCCTAATTTTTTTGACCTACAACAAGTTTTCAATGTTATGTATTTCCTGGATGTTCAGACTGTACTACATGTTGTCCAGCGTGGCCTCTAAGGATCCCAAACTTCTGGACTCGTAGTAAGCAACTATGGCTTGTAAAAGCAATGCAACAAATATTAAAAGACCATTGTGCCCACAGATACTCCAAGACTTGCAAAATTTATATATGGAATAAAGCAAATTAGAAGAATGACAATGGCAGTTCACAAAGCAGGCACTGGTCTCCTTCTTCCACCTCCATACCCCCATTACTTGGCAAAACTATCTCCTTTTTTCCTTCCCTAAGTTGCAGTTAATGAGTTTTGTTCTTGAGCTTCATGGCTCGGAACAATGCAATTTCTACCTCCCCAACTTACAGCATGTAGACTATGAAATATTTAGTGCAATGATCGAGAACCTAGATAACTTCCAAATAATACTGAAGCATTAGCCATATTTTTCAGGGGACATATTTCAGTCTAGCAGGGAGAAACAAATGAAAAAATTGCTCTGGAGAAAGTGAAGATAAACAACATTACAAGAGAATCCTTGTCTTCATTCTCATAACCAATGACTTTCTATGCCAGGGCTCTCATTCCAGAAGTTACATTGTTGGTTTTTTTCTTTTTCTTTTCATTTCAAAGGATATAGATTCTGCAAGAGGAAGAACTCTGTCTCTTCTACATTCCAAAGATGCCAGTTCATTGGTAGTGTTTGATAAATGCCCAACAGTAATAATTTTTTAAATCAAAATAAGCTCTCTGCATAATGAACCAATAATTATTTTTGTTCATAGGAAACATAAGAACCTACTATGCATTTCAGTTCATGATATTCATTATGTTGCTACCTCCTCCCTGTTCTTGCTTCTTGCTATTTCTGCACAAGGAAGTTGAACAGGGAATCACCTTCATTGTTTGTTATTTGGCAAAGAGGATCTAGGACTACAAGGGACCTTAAAGCTGTTTCCATAGAATCCTGAGTCTAGAGTTGCAAGTGACTTGAGAAGTTATTTTGTCCAGATCCCTCATTTGACAATGAAGGAAAACGAGAAGGTTAAATAGCTTGCCTAAGGTCATCGTTGTGGTAAGTGGCAGAGATGATATTTGAACCCTACCCCTCATTCCAACACTGGACTCTCAGTAGCAGTTGTAACAAAAATATTCAGCACACATATTCTTAGCACAGCTATCCCTTCCAAATTCCAACTATCCCTATCATTGTTTGAATATATCATGGGTTGACATAAGATATTAAATGAGAATTACTTCAGAGTTTTGAGGAGGCTCTAGATGACATGCAAAGGTCAGCAGATGACACAGGAAAAAAGTTTAGAATCCCAGAAATGCATAAAATATATGTATATATTGTATAATATCAACACTTGTTATTTTTAATACCATAATAATTCAGACTTCTTGGGTATTTGGGGAGGGCCAAAAAACATAACATAGATTATAAGAGGAGGGGACAGCACCATGTCTCTAATCCTCACACTTTGGAAGTGATAACTGTAAGTGGCAATGTGCTGAGAACTGGAGATGCAAAAAGGTAAAATGTTGAGTCCCTGCCCTCTAGGAATTTATAATGTATCTGAGACCCACAAATGTGGGTCTTTTTCATTTTGGGGGGATATCTTTGGCATATAGACCTAACAGCAAAATTGCTAGATCAAAAGTTAAGCATAGTTTTCTAGTCCTTTGGGCATAGTTCTAAATGCTCTCCAAGATGGTTGGATAAGTTCACAACTGCACTGACAAATTCCACTATTTTTAAAAGTAGAGGAATGAATTAGCAGAGCCTGTTCCAATATCATAACTGACATCCTAAGATCTCACTATCATTAGGAGTGAAACGGCTTCAATTGGCATTCAGTATCATGAGCTCCATAAAACATGTTTCTGTAAATATGAATGAAGGGCCTCTTAGATCCAGAATATTAGCTTTGAAATTAGAACAATGAGTATGGCATAACTCCAATAGATTTAACGATGTTTGCCTGCAAACAAAACTGAATGGTATCTACTATTCAAGGACTGTTTGATTCTTTGTAGGAACAATATCTTAATAAATGCTTGTAGAATTGAATCGGACTGGATTATATCCCTTGAAGACAAGGACCACATAAGAAAGAAGGGTTTGGTTTGGATTTAGTTATTAACTGAATCTATAAGCTAAGATGGAAGTAGCATGGTATGATAAAAAAATTTCCCCCTTGATTTGCATACAAGGGCAAGGAGAGGGAATAGGTAGGAAAAGGTAGGAAAGGTACCTGGTAGAAAAAGAACAGAATTAGGATTGTATTGCTGATTATTCCACTAAATAACCATGCGATTTGGGGTATTGCTTGGCCTCTGTTTCCTTAACTCTACCCAAAAGTAGAATTTAAATTGTAACTGTAGATTTAGAACTGAAAAGGCCTTTAGAGGCCTTTGGGCTCAATCCTCTCACATGGGGGCACATAAAGAAGAAATGATTTTCCCAGAATCACACAATTAAGAAATATCACTCTAGATCCAGGGCTCCATCTATGATACCACGATGATCTCTAATACCTATAAGTTCTAATATTCTAATATTTATTTTTCTTAATGGTTTTTTATTTTTCCAAATACATATAAGGATAATTCTCAACATACATTTTTGTAAGATTCTGTGTTCCAGATTTTTCTCCCTTCATTCCTTACCTCCCCCCTCCCCAAGGGAGCAAGTAATCTGATAGATTTTAAACATTTCACTAATTTCAAGTGAAACCATCTCTTAATACTCTGATAATATATTTGAGCTCTTTATAGATGCATGTATACCACAATAGTAATTATTCTGAAATGATTTTCAAAATAACAATTAGTTCCCTCCGACTAAATCCATATTCCACATAGTTTATCATTCATTCCCTGACAATGGCACCAATGACTGGTTTGTACTTTATATTGTTGACCTCAAAAGTTTAGGCACCTTGTTGAAGAGTAGGTAATAGTCAGGCAGAGATGATCAGATGAGCCTGGGACTTGAGTGACCAAGTATCAGTTAAGACAAACTAGCTAAGACTTGGGATTCTAATGGCTGCTTAATTAGAATAAGCCTAAAGTCTGTTGTTGTTGCTAATTTTCCTTTATTCTTTTTTTTTTTTTTAATTTTCCTTTATTCTTGAAAATGACCATGACATCCAGAGGTGATGCTGTGACATGCAAATGAATTTGATTTAAGTGAGGGAGGGCTGTGCAAGGTCAACAGTCTCACTTTCTTCTCTGGAGCCATCTGGGTCCAGTGGTCAGATGTAAATGAAGATAATTGGAGATGGCCCTGCATACAGTGAGAGACTTTAGCCTTTTTAAGCTAAGGTCTTTTTAACAGATCTCTGCTAGGCTGAGGCAAAGCCCAATCAGTGATTAAGGGTAGGTAAGAAATGAGGCAGAGAATAGCCTCTTTTAGCTACTCAAAACACACATACACACACACACACACACACACACACACACGCACATTTATATATGTGTATAGATATATTTATAGGTAGATACACACATAAATATATATATATATATATATATATACACACATAGATTTATACATATACACACACATGTATCTAAGCACATACACATATATTTACATCTATTTATATTTGGAAGGGGAAGACTCTCAGGGTTACTGACCAAAGTGCAATCAGGGCTCAAACAATGATCAAGTGGGACTTGAGCTGGGATTTATTGTTGGTTAAAGAGAACCCGAGTGGTTTCAGTTTAAGGGAGTCCAAGAAAAGGGAAAAGTTTATAATTTTAACAGACAGAGCTGAAAGCTCTAAAGTCAAATCAAAAACTAGGTAAACCCTTAGAAAGCAGTATGGTGCTCTGAAAACCAGGAAGTTGGTCTATGTGAGAAGGAATAATGTCTTTTCTTCTTGTTTCTACAATTGTCAAGACCTTCTCATTTTATGCAATAGACTAACTGATTCTTTGCAATCTTCCTCCCACTGCCATCTATCCTGTAAGATGCTGCCAGATTTATCCTCCTACAACACAAATGTGAACATTTCTCCTCCCTCAAATTCTCCTTGATCAAAAAATTTCAATGTTTTTGCATTAGACTCCTTAGCTCAGCATTTAAGTTCCTGAGAATGTCATCTAAATGATTCACCTTGGGTCCAGGGTCACCCAGCTAGTAAGTGTCTGAGGCCATATTTGAACTCAGGAAGAGGAATCTTCATGCTCCAGGCACTCTATTCACAGCCATTCCCAGAAAAACCTTACACTTGCGCATTCCAGTATTGTTTCATAGGTTGTTTCTTCAACTTCCAGTGCTATCCCTCCATGTAGCTAATCTTTGCAATGGTTCATTTTTCTTAACCTGTCTTTCAAGGCCCACTTCAAATGTTTTATTCAGTAAACCTTGGATAATCCCAGCCCAAAGTAACCACATATCTTCTAAATGCCTATAGCATTTTTTTTTTTTTGTAGCACTTAATGGTGCTTTTCACACTTAATGCCTCGTGTTATAGTGGCTTTTATACTTTTTTCACCTAGATTGTTTAAAATTGTAGATTATAAAAGTCTGAGACTGTTTAATCAATCTTTCAGTCTTCTCTAGTGTCTTGCCCAATGAAGAAAGCACATAAGCATGCATTAAGTATCAGGCAATATATTAAGCATTTTACAAATATCATCTCATTTGATCTTCACAACATCCCTGGGAAGTTAGTGCTATTGTTGTTTTCATTTTACAACTGAAGAAACTGAGGAAGACAGAGGCAAAGTCAAATACCCCGAGTCATATAGCTAGAAAAGTCACATCTGAACTCAGGTCTTATTGATTTCAGGCACTAGCCACTGTGTTTATCTGCTTCAAATACTGACTGAACGGGCAATCAAATTTCAGAAGTCATTATAAGAGCATGATTTTGAAATCTGAAAAGAATAAAACAAGAGCAGTAAAATCAGTTTACTCTGTGGGTTCATTTCTACTTTTTCCTAGGATTGCACCTGCCAGGGTATAAGGGTAGCCCTGAGTCCACCAGGGTTGCAGAGAACTGATTGCATCTGATTGCATGAGAGGTAGCAGATTGTAAGCATGTTCTGTTTTTGGATGGATTACAGGAGAGAAAGCTAGATTTACAGAATGGTTCTGACATTAGGGATATGACCCAAATATTCTAAAACCTAATTGTTAATTAACTTCTGTGAGAATTAATATTTTGGTCCAACTCTATAAAAATGATTTATATGTGCCTCTAATAATAATAAAAAAGAAAAGAATTAGCGAACAACCAGAGAAATTTATTTTCTTCCTTACCTTCCTTCTTTCCTTCTCAGTCTCTTTATCTCTGTCTCTGTCTCTCTATGTCACTCTATCTCTGTTTGTTTTTCTCTTCCTCTCCTTCCCTCCTTTCTCTTACTTTTCTTTTTAATTAGAATATAATTTGAGCAATTGTGCAATATATAGAAAGTTGAAAATAAGTGAATTGGATGGGCAACTTAAGACAGTTAAGATACAGGCAGCATAATTAAATTAGGCAGTTTTGTAGTGTTAAAAAGTCTTATTTTAACAGTCCTGGATGTCAGGGAGACTGGGGAACAAATTTGCCTCCAAAAATCAGGAGCTGGGTAGGCCTAGGAGAAATCACTTAACCTTTCAGCCACGTTTGTAAAATGGATATAATAATAATAATAATAACAAAAATCTCAGAAAGTTTGTGTTAGGCTCAAATGAGATAATGTACGTAAAACATTTTGCAAAACACATCCTTATCTAGCTCTCCTTAAGAACACAGAAAAAAAATTCTGGTACTTATAGCCTTAGCTCTCCCAGTGGGAAGAGAATCTACTGGAAGGCAAAGGAATTGATTTTAATTTTTGCATTATTGTTAAAAGAGTTTATTTTTTCTTAGGTAGCAGAATTACCCTATAAACAAAATCCTGTGAGAGCCTGAAATATGACTAATTTGATGACAAAGAGCTGGCCTAGAAACCTGGATTGAGGTCCCCCTTCTGAAACGGTATGGTAGTGCCTGTTACACAGCAGACACTTAATAATGTTTACTTTGTGACTGATACACTAGAAAGGACCCCTGGACCCTTCCAGGGAAAGTGACCCCTGGAAAGGAACTAGTATCAGGAAGACCTAAATTCAAATTTGTTCTCATGTACTTACTATCTGTATCAATGTAGGCCCTATGGCACTTCAACTATTTGTCTCATTCCAAATAAAAATGGGGATAATAACAGTATTTACATTCCCAGGGTTGTTGTGAGCATTAAAAGGTGTCATATTTTCAAGTGCTTAGCACAGAGTCTGGAACATGGCAGGTAATATAGAAACACTGTCATCAGCATCACTACCATCACCACCACCATCAATCATCATTATCTTCAATAGCAGCCACAGCATTATTATCATTATTATTAGTTTCAATATCTTAGGCAACCTCTGTAGCTCTTAAGTTGCCTTAAGAATGTGGCGCTGACCTTCACTGATAAATTTCCCTGAGCAGAGGATACCAATACTAGTTAGCTCAAAGGTTCAATTTTTGTCTTCTTCAGAGGAATCACCTTAGGAATTATATACATCTTCTGTTATACAGAATTATATACATCTTCTGATGACTTTGCTATTGCTCAAATTTTTCTGGAACCTCCAAATAGGGAATTGACTGCAGAAACTGTAGCACATTTGATGGATGTGTTCATTGCACTGATCACTTTTTCTCTTCAATAGGTAGAAGCAGTCCAAGTGAAAGGCTCTGAGCTAAATAGGATCTCATTTCTCCCAAGGGTTTTCCCCTCTTCAAGAATGAAACATTCTGGTGTGAAGACAATCTAGACTCCCTTTGATAAGAGTCCTGGGCTTTGGGTTTTGAAGGCAGAACACTTAATAAAAGAATAAAATAAAACAAACAACAATAAACAGGAATGGCATTTCAGGGAACTGACCTCTGGGTTTTTTTTTTCCCTGTAGAATATCACTTTGCTTCCTTTAGAGGTCTTGATGAGGAGTTTACCATTAGCTGGTGATTGAGATGCAACAACAGTGGAAGACCATGCTATCAAATCTCAGTGAATGAATACATTTTTAGTTTAAGAACCTGATGTTTCAAAGATGCTTTTTTTTTAAAAAAAAGAAAATGCTGAAACAACAGTAAGAATAGTAAATATGTTATTTGTGATAATGACAGGCTTCTTATATTTCTGTAAATTTTAGAATTATCTCTTCTGCTGTTGGAGTATTTGAATGAAAAACTTCATGGTAGAGGGGGGAGAAGAGAGGAAACCAATTATTTTGCCTTTATCTCTGCTAAATGTGGCTTAAAAAAATTCACAATATCCCACTGACTGTTCTTAGCGTCCCACAATGTACTAAGCTCTGAGAAGATCATAAGCTTTAGATACCATTGTGGCTGAATGGTTTTATGAACTCAGTGTGAAGAAATATAATCATACACTAGAGTTCTTGGTATTATTTGTTAAAAGATCATCTCCCCTCTGTCAGTTAGTGTGTATGGTTTTCTTTCTGGCAAAAGTTTCTAAAAACAGAGTTTGCCTTATTCAAAGGAATTGCCAACATGTTCCCAGAGGAGTAAGCTTCTGAACTTATTTATCCAAAATAGAGATCTTAAAAGTTTCTATTCCTATTCAATTTGTTTCTTTCCTTCTAGTTACTTTAGACATGGCAATGCGGTGTTTATATATAAGTTTTCCACAGCTCCAAGGCTTAGAAAATTGAGCTAATTATAGTCTCTAATCAGCAACACAACCAGTATTGCAGCAAAAAATAAATAAATAAATAAAAACTCTGCAAGGAAACAGCATTGTTGGAGATACTGAGATGTATGAAGAGTGACCATAAAATGAGATGAGGTTTGGGGTTTTGTTGTTTAGAACTTATACATATAAATGAGTTTTGTCCTTCAAAGTAGATCTCGTGGGAGAGTTGCAGACTTATTTTAGGTTTGTTGTCCTTGCCTATGACATGTTTGGGGTTTCTTTGGGGAAGTTTATTTTGATCTTTTGTCATATATTATTTGTTCCTTCTCACACCTCCAGTATATGTCCTTTCCCCTCCCTGTCACACAGAAGGTAACCTAAGTGTGGCTCATCACCACTTTCCTGGATTGTTGCAATAGTAGCCTTAGAATGGACCTCTCTGCCCCAAGTTTTTTTTTTCATTCTAATCAATATTCCACTCAATTGACAAAGGAATTTTCCTGAATCATAGGTGTGATCATTCCACTTGCCCTCCCTTTTTCCAAACTGACAAACTCCAGTAGGTCCCCATCATCTCCAAGATCAAACTGGCAATTACTTTACATTCTGATTTTTTTATTACATGTCCAGTCTTCTTAGGTTTTTGCTATCCTCCATCTTATGCTGTAGCTAGATGTCATAGTGGATATAGTGCTGAGCCTGGAATCAGAAAGATGGATATCTTTTTGAGTTCAAATCTGACCTCAGACACTTCCTACCTGGATGATCCTGGGCAAGTCACTGAAACATGTTTGCTTCAGTTTTCTCACCTGTAAAATGAGCTGGAGAAAGAAATGGCAGCCCACTCTAACATCTACCAAGGAAAGCCCAAATAAGGTCACAAAGTGTCTGACATAATTGAAATAATTGAACAAATGCTATCAATCTATGAGCTAGTTATACTAGTCTATTTGTCTTTCCTCACACACAACACTCAATCTCCCAATTCCAGATCTTTATATAGATTCCCCATAGACACACCACGCCATGCAGGGAATGTTCTTTTTACTCTGCTTCTTTTAAGATTTCCTGGTTTTCTGTAAGACTCAGTTCAAATCCCATCTTCTTGAGGGGCCTGTCTTCATCCGCTTAACCATTAAATCCCCTATTCTCAGAATGTCTTGTGTCTAATGCCCCTACCCCTATTTATATAGTTATGGTTATGGTTATAATTATCTACCTCATTATCTATAATTCAGTGATGTCAAACTCAAATATAAATGGATACCTGCTATAGCATATTGATTAAGAAAACCACAAATTAACATCTACATTGTACTTTGCCTTTCTTTGCATCCGCATTCTTAGCATAGCATATAGTAAGTGCTTAATAAATGCTTGCTGACAGAATGGTTGACTTAAAAAAAATATAATAGACAAAATAAGGCAGGGAGTCTCAGTATAGGTTTTTTTAGTCAGTCAAATAACAGTTTTATTATTGCCAGGCTTTGTGCTAAACTATGGACAAAAAGAAATACAAAAAGAAAGTTCTTTGATTCTGATGGAGGAAACAACACTCAGACTCCTTTGTTTGTACTAGATATATACAGTATAAATTGGAGGTGATTTTAGACCCTAAATGACATTATTTAACCTTATTGCTGGCAACAAATTCCTTACTCTGGCCTCCAAGTGACTTTTTGTTGTTGTTATTGTTCCTTCCAAAAATCAAATTCAACCAAACAAAAAATATAAACAACTCCAGAAATGATTTGAGTAATAATATCATCTTTAAGAAAATTATCTTCTCCTAAAGTGACTAAACTGAATGGGATAACATTCCCTCAGCTATTAAACTTGTACTGTTTATTAACAACTTCTACACCAAAGCATATTGCTAGGTCTGGGATCAAGAAGTCTGGGTTTAAATTTCGTCTCTGACATTTAATAGTTTGGGGGACCAATCTGATTTGAGAAGCCATTTAACCTCCACATGCCTCAGGTAATCTCCCAAGATTTGCCTTAGTCAGAAATGGGTTTTAAATTGCTTTAGTGGAAAGAGTTCCCCTCAGTATCCCATTGCTGATGAAATCCCAGACCACTGATATATTTTTTATATTTGTTAAAAAAAAAAAGTAGCCATGTGTTATATAACATGATCTCCATACATATGGAATAATATATGTGTGCTGACAGTAACGATGCTTTGTGAAATAACTCTCATTGTCCTCAGTCTGGGCATTCTTCAGGCTGCTTATAAAAACAGAGCAGTAAGCAAATTTCCAGAAAAGGTCATCTGACTCAATTGCAAATAAAAATCATTTAGCATTTTTCCGAGTGTGGAAACCATTGCTCAGTCAAAGTCTCCATCGTTAAAGGAATCTTTTTCACTTTTTTCTTTTTAAACCTAGTCAGCAAGTTGGAAAAAAAAAAACTCGGATATTTCAGTGATGGTGCTTCATATACTATAGAGTTTAGAGTTCAGATCATTCATCTAGCTGTTTTGGCTTCTCCAGAGACTCAAAATCATTCATGTCTTTTGCCCTTGTATATAGAGGGAACTGTGCAGATAGTTGTTTCTCCTTTAATGAAACAAAGCATTTTCCCTACAGTAATTCAATTCAATTAATTAATTGAATTATAAAAAGCCTAGCCTAAACAAAACAAAACAAAAGAAACCTCTGTGCCTGGTTACCTATATTCATCATCTGTAAAATAGGACTAATTTCTGCTGACCTCTTTCTCAGGACTGTCATGAGAAATAGCAGCATCTTTAAATAATTGTAAACTATACTTCCCAGCAAAAATTAAAAAAAAAATCATGTTAGCAGCATCAGTTTATGCCCTCTAGCAAATCATATATTAAGCAAAGTCATTTAAAATTTGCACAGGAAAAGTATGTCTACCTAGTCATTAACAAAATCCTGAACTGGTTTGACAAGGGAGTAGATGACCTCTTGGCTATCCTCTACCTTGAACTTTTAATTTTTTTAAAATTTAAGTTGAGAAGACAAACTTATCTTTCCAAACATGTCCAAACTAATTAATCCTCTATTTCTGCTGTGATTAGGCATGATCTGGACAAATCTGAAAAAAAAATTCAGAACCCTGATCTCATGAACTCTGAGGACTGGAAAGCTATATGAATGCTTATATAAAAAGCCAGTCATCTTTTGCTCTTATTTCCTTTTCCTTCTCATCTAAATCCAAATGAGGTTAACTACCTCAAAACCACCCAGTCTTTGGAGTAAAATGGCTGAATCTCCTTACTTCCTTCTCAATTCTAGACCTCAAACAGTATCTATTAACTAATACTTTCATGGCTAAGGATTCAATGTAGTTGACCTTTCTATTACTGATCTTTTCTATTGTGTGGTGTGGCTTGTAATCCTAAAACACAACATTGCAATTTTGTTAATTGTTAAGATCATTATCTTTGTATTTATTCTGTGTGCACTTACACGTGTACATGTTGCACATTACCTCCTATCTCAGTCTGTGAACTCAGAAATTATTTCATTTTTATCTCTGTATCCCCTCTGCCTAGGACAATGTCAGACACATAATAGATTGATTAATTTTTTGATTGTCATCTTATAATTATTCAGTGTCTTTTTGTAGATGCAATTTGTATCTTTCTCAAAAGAAAAGAGATCTTCAATTCAGTAAGATTCTGCTCTTCTAAAGCTAATAATACCTAGTCATCATTAAAGTTGCTCCAGATGTGAATTTAGGTTCAATATAATAACATGGCATATTGGAAAGTACTCTAGATTAGGAGTCAGAAGACGTGGTTTAGAATTTAATCTTCCTTACAACCCCTATGAGCTTGGTCAAATCAGTCCCCCTTCTTAGTCATTAAACATTTATTAAGCATCTAGGCTATTGTGTTAAACACTGTGGATATGAAGAAAGGTATAGAAGGGTCTCCACCCTCAAGGAGTTGCCAATTTAATGAAGGAGACAACACATTTAAAAGCTGATGGGAAGTGAAGGGTGAGGTTACGTAGTGCAGGGCTTGATGAAATCCTACAGTTAGAGTGGAAGATAATTTGGGAAGGTATGAGTTTCTGAGCTGATTTTACCTTATAAAATGATAGGTTTCTGAAGATGATGAAGTATGTAAAAATATTCAGGCAGATTCCCTAGATGTTCTTAAATGCTGGAGGATCAGAAAAGAGATTCCACTTGTACAAAGAACTTAGTTGCTGCCTTCTTTGTCAAATGATATAACTGTATGGGATAATCTCTAAGATTGCTTATCCAATGATACCATATTTTCTAAGAACTTTCAAACCTATCTCCAACTTCGGGCCTAGATTTGGGGTACATGATTGCAGAGCAGAGCTGACACATACATTGTCAAAGATAATGTTCTTGTCTGAGTTTCTACATGTAAAACAAGTACATAGCAGTATGGCTAATATGTTTAGTTTGGGCATTTTTAGCAATCCATGAAGGACTGATTCAGCTGTTGAAGTAGGAACTGTTTTTGCAGAATGGCAAAATAAATGGTTAATAGTTTTTAAAGTTGGAAAGCATTGTAAGGGCATTCTGGTCCAATTCCTTAACTTTATATAAAAGGAAGCAGAGGTCCAATTTAGGTAGTAGGTAGCAAAACTGGAGTTTCTACCTAGATCTTTTGACTCCAAATCCAACATTCTTTCCATTGATGATGCTGTTCCTGTCACTTATATTCTGGTCCATTTCACCCATAATGTTGTTGTTCATCCTTCATTTCTGAAGAGGATCAATAACATCATGAGGTAATGTCTTGACTCTCCTGGGAATTGGATTTAAGCAAGGAAGATATATACTCTGAAAAGCAAGAAGCAAAATTTCTTTTGGGATCCTGAATCAATGAGTCCAAAAAAAATATTTTTTTCTCTTAATTTCCATGACCATCTATTCCATCTGATTAGATCAATACATCTAAATACTCAAGAATCACTGCCAAACTCCAGAATGGTTCATTCCTCCCTGTTGCTATTGCTGGGTCTCCCTTTCTTCAAGTCCCCTTCTTTTTTATTACCTCCTGCAGCTGTTGCTTAAAATGTTGTCTTTCTCACCCCTATAATCACCTCAACTTGATTTAGTGTTGGCTTTGCAGTGGCAGGCCTGACAGTGGTGATAATAGAAGAGAAAGATGGGAGGGAGAGGAAAGCCTAAAAGCTGCTCCTCCTTCAATCCATCTTTCCCTTCCCATTGGCAGTGGTTCTCCTAAGAATAGAATTGGGATCCTCTGAAGCACATATGGCCTCTTTCTTATTTTTTTAGCTCACTGAACTAGAGCTTTCACCCTACTGTTCACTCCAGAAACTTCTTCCCTATTTTGCAGAAAATCCTTTGGATAACTTTGGAGCTGTTTCCTTTGAAATATAGTCTTTTACTTTTTAACATACAGTCTATCTACACATACAATCTATTTGTTTTCCTTATTATTTCAAATATCTTTATGTGAGGCCTTACTCTGAAGCCTCATCATGCTATGAAAGTGACCCAGCAATTCTTTCAGCCAAGTCCTACCAAATTGCAAACACTTTGAGTATGAACTTGATGATGAACCTCAATAGAGTGCCAGGTCGTGAGTCAGGAAGATTCATCTTTGTGAGTTCAAATCTGATCTCAAGATATTTACCAGCTGTGTGTGTATCTTAACCTGGGCAAATCACTTAACCCTGTTTGTCTGTTGCCTCCTCTGTAAAATGAGCTGGAGAAGGAAATGGCAAGCCATGTCAAGAAAACTACAAATGAGATCAAAAGAAGCAGACACAACTAAAATGACACAACTGAACAACAATATAATTGGGTCCAGAGGGGTTATCATCAGAAAATGATGGTGGGATGATGAAGTTTTTGGCTTACCAAATCAAAAAATTGATTGATTAGACTTGTCCAAGAGGGTTTGTCATATGTATTCATGTGATCAAAGGATAACAAATTTCTAGTTGGAAAGGATCTTACACTAAATTCCAAACTTCTAATTTTATAGAAGAAGAGGCAGAGGTCCAAAAGGATTAAGAATGAAGGAGGACAGAGTAGGTACAGTGGTGGAATTCAAGATCCTTGAATCACCATTGCATATAGATAACTCTTTCCAGCAAAGTGCTTTAAGACCTCTAGTGTGTCATCCACAACTCTCATAAGTCTCACCATACCTCATGCAATGTTGCACTTAGGAGATTAATGGATAATAATAAGTAATATTTATGAAGTGTTTTTTTTTTTTTTTGCTAAGGCTGGGGTTAAGTGACTTGCCCAGGGTCACATAGTTAGGCAATATTTCTACACACTAGGAAATCTCTCTAAGAACAGATTTGAACTCAGGTACTCCTGACTTCAGGTGTGGTGCTCTACCCACTGTACCACCTAGCTGCCCCTTTATAGTGTTTTAATATGAGCCAAGTACTTTATATACATCATCTCATTTACACTTTAAAACAACCCTGCTAGGTAGATGCTATTATTATCCTCATTTAAAAGAGAAGGATACTGAAACTGAAAGAGGTAAAAGTTTCTATGTGTTGCTCCTCATTTTGCTCTCTTGAATCAAATTAAAGAAGTTTATTCCTTCTTCCAAAGGATAACCCTTGAAACAACATATCACCTCTCTTTGCCTCAGTTTTCTCCATGCTAAATATCTCTAGTTTCTTTCAACTTATCCTTCAATTTTTCAAGGCCTTTTCTAAAGTATGGCACCCAAACATGAACACAACAGGATGACAGCGTAGACCTAGATCTAAAAGAAACCAAAGAAGAAAAGAAGGAAAAAAGAAGAAAGGGAAGGAGGAAAGGAGGGATGGAGGCAATAAATATTTATTAAATGTCTACTAAGGCAGCTAAGTTGATGGAGTATCAGATCTAGAATCAAAAAGAACTAAGTTCAAATTCAGCCTTAGACACATATTAACTATGTGTCCCTGGGCAAGTCAATTTATACTATTTGCTTCTGTTTTCTCAAGCATAAAATGAATTGAAGAAGGAAATGGTAAACTACTCAAAAAATTTTGCCAAGAAAACCCCAAATGGAACCATACAACTGAAATAACAAATGCCTACTATGTCACTAGTATTGTTCTAAGCACTTTACAAATCATATCTCAATTAATCCTCAAAACAATCTTATGAAATAGTGCAATTACTATGTTCATTTTTACAGCTGAGGAGACTGAGACAAGCAAAGGTGAAGTTATTTGTGCAGGGTCATAAAGTTAAGAAATGTCTGAGAGTTTTGGACTCAGATTTTCCTGAGCATAGTGCCAGTAATCTATCTCCTTTGTCACCAATCTGTCTCATAGACCTACCCCTCTTTTACTAGCTCAAGGAGTTAAGTGACTTGTCCAAGCTCATAGAAGTAAGTACTCAGAGCTATGATTTGAACTAACATCCTCTGGCTCCAGAATCAGTGCTCTTTCCCTGAATCTATTCTTCCATATATGATTAGACCAGAAGAGATTACAGTGGGGTTATGAACCTCCCCAGTACTGGGTTCTATATTTCTTTTCACTCAGTTTTTGTGGTTGCCATATTATAAACCCATGCTGACTTTGCAGTATGTCAAACCCCCGGATCTTTTTCAGATGAATTGCTGTCCTGTCCATTCCTCTACCATCTAGTACTGTAAAATGGCAGCCACAGAAGTAATGGAATGGCAGAGACCCAGTTAATCCTTATCAACAGTGTTATTTCCAAGTTACAGTGAGAAGGATGCTCCCAAGATTTGCTATAATCTGACAGTCAAGAATACACTGTGTGTTATTAAAATTGGGCTTAATTAAACAACCCACAAAATGTGAAATCATTTATTATCTTCTGCTCTTTTTGTCTAAATGTAATGAGATACCTTGACAGTTTTTTCCCCTACAAGAGCCAAACAAGCAACTAAGTGGATGCCCAATAATGTTTTAAGTAAGAACATAAGACAATAGAAATCTTGTATCATAGAATAAATAGATGGATTCAGTGATTGAGTAAAGTATAGGGACATAAAAGTAGAGAGAGAAACGTATGACACAGACAGCATGTTCATCCATTTATTCAACAAATATTTTGTCATCTATGGACTATTCTGAGGAAAGTCTAGCAATGTTGACTTAGCACTTCACTTTACAAAGTCTTTCCCCCTCCCACCTTTGTAAAGTGAAAGATTGAACTAGATAATACCCAAGGTCTTTCCAGCTCAAAATCCTTTGATCTCCTCTGAGCAATAAGATGCAATCCTTGGCCTCTCAGTGCAATATACAATTTGAAATCCATCAGTGAAATGACTTGCCCAAGATACACAACAAGAAAGTGGCAGAGATGGGTATAAAACCTGGTTCTCTGACTTCTGATCTAGTAATGATGCATTATCAGCTTTTGGGCAAGAGGCTTTATGAGACAGTTTTGCTGTACTTTCATAATCTGGTTTTCCTGGCTTTATGGAACAGCCTTTCACAGCCAAGGCAAACATAAGAAGAAGCAGTGATTATCATTTTGAAAAACTGTTTTCTCATGGTTGTATTTGTCTGACCTGTCATTATGCAGGCAACACATTGATGCCATTTATGGTGAGGAAACTCGATTTGTTTCACTTAGAGGGCAGTTTTTCTCTTAATTTTCAGAGCTGATATATTGGTTTCTTGCTGCTTGTGCCAATCTGACTATAATGTCTTGGCTGCATCTCAAGGAAAATAATTCTAAGGAACCAATAGGGAGGGTCTTTAATCTCTCTTGAATAGAAGTAAAAGAATAATGTATAGATGCTTTTTTTTTTTTGCTATAATCTGACAGTCAAGAATATACTGTGTGTTATTAAACCTGGGCTTAATTAAACAACCCACAAAATGTGAAATCATTTATTATCTTCTGCTCTTTTTGTCTAAATGTAATGAGGTGCCTTGACAGTTTTTTCCCCTACAAGAGCCAAACAAGCACACTAAGTGGATGCTCAATAATGTTTTAAGTAAGAACATAAGACAATAGAAATCTCGTATCATAGAATAAATAGATGGATTCAGTGAGTGAGTGAGTATAGGGACATAAAAACTGCCAAATGGGGTAAAAAACAAAACAAAACACATGCTCTATCTTATAGCCCCATTCCAATGAGACAAAGGACATGGTCAAAGATACCTAGCTAATTAGTAGTAGGCCTAGAAGGAGAACCCTGGTAATTTCCTCACCATATTTTTAATCACTAACTTAATTTTGTAACTGAGTAATGTCACTTCATAATGGGGATAGAGAAGGCCTATCCCTTTTACTTGATTATATCCTTTAAGATTAATAATAGTCTGTCTTCTCTTAGTAGTAGCTACCTCTTGATCTTTCATGTATAAATTTATCCACACTTATTATGAAAATATGCAAGATTCAAAAGAGAGAAGAAGCTTTGGTATAACAGAGAAGTGCCATCTTTTCAGGTAAGTCCTGGTTCTGTCATTGGTTATGTGATCTTGGGCAAGTTTTTGAGTCTCAGTTTCCTAATTCTAAAAATAGAGATAATAATTGCTGCTAAAAGTAGTGTCTCTTAATTTATCAAGGGCTGGACTGAGAGGTTGAGTTAAATCCTGCTTTTAAATCATATAAACTGGACTAGTTACTCAATGTTTCAATGTCCCAGATAACTTTCTGGGACTATAAATCACACATGAGTAATTAGTCCTTATTGGTAGAGGGAGTTTCTACATTGGGAATTCCCTATGTGAGTAAAATCACAGAGTCAGACAAGGGGGGAAAAATTTCCAGTTCCCACATCATACATTACTGTGAGTAAAATATTTTGTAAAGTATAATTCACTAAATACATATAAGGTATTACCATCACTGGATCGATCCCTGGGCTTAAAATCAGAAAAACATTTTCCTGAGTTCAAATTTGGCCTTATTCACTTACTAAATGGATGATTCTGGACAAAGCAATTAAGCCTGTTTGCCTTAGTTTCCTCATTTGTAAAGTGATCTGGAGAAGGAAATGGCAAACCCTTCAGTATCTTTGCCAAGAAAATCCGAACTGAGGTCATGAAAAGTTGGATAAGAGTGAAATGACTCAACAACAATATTATCATTATTATTTACATATCCTTTCAGAACCAGCTCTTGAAGTACTAAATTTGTCATGTTTATTATCCACTGTGTAAAATAGGACCTCCTTGTATTTGTTGAAATCTAGCCAGCTGAATTCTACATTAAATTCAAAGTAAACATTTATTGATGAAAAATATAAAATATATAGAAGTATAAAGAAAAGCAACTTTTAAAATAAAGATGCAAATTTCCCTTCCAGCTAGATCACAGAGTCCCTTAAATCTATCCATAGTCTACATGGGGATCCCCATTTTAAGATCCTAACCCCAAACTATGATTCCTTGATCTAGGTGAAATGTCTCATTTTATAGATAGGGAAAATGAGACTCCCAAATGACCAAAAGACATGATCAAAGTCACCTAGTTAATTAGCAGTGGACCTAGAAATGGAAGTCAGATGATTTCTTTAATATATTGTCAATCACCTAACTTCATTTTGCAACTTTGTAATGTTACTCCATATGGAGTGAAAACTCTAGGGATACTATGATCATTGGGTATGTTTTTGAAAAACAAGAAAAGAAAGAAAAATTACTTATAAAATTTCAACAACTGAATCTGGTTGAGGAAAGAGAAAAAAAACTAGTCAAACACTTAGCAGTGAATCTTTTGATAAAATGTAAGTAGCCAGAGAACTGAAGATAAAAATATCTTTGCGTGTAATTTTGATACAGTGTACAAAATGCTGCCCTTTGGATGAATGTCTGTTTCAATTACAATAATAAAGTGTATGGCACCAAATCCTACACTGTCCCAGAAGGACCATAAGAAGGAAAAGAGCTGTGTTCTCTCTTCAGTCTAAGGCAACAGGAGCTGGTTTTTTACTTTGATGAATATTCTATTTCATTTAAAATAAATATTAGGTAAGATCCCAGTCAAAAATGGATCACACACACAGTACTGCTCTTACAAGGAGACTATAGAACATATCAGGAGCACACTAAAATACAATCAATAAGGGAAACAAGATGGAGTCTTTTTTGGAGTAATAGTCTTCAATATGCAGAAGAATTTGGAATTAAGTTAAAACCTTTCTAGATCTATTTAAAGGATTTTGTTTATTCTGAAACCTAAGACTTCTTATTAAAGGCATTTGTCTTACACTAAAGAAGCATAGTATATAAAACAAAGTACCATGGTACACTAAAGAATATAGTAGCCCTATGTAATGTATTTTTACTTAAACTTTTTCTTATGAAAATCTGCTTTATTTTTAGAGGGGGTGGGTAAAGGTGATACATGTGATGATGAGCATCAAAACAGTCAGGGTTCCAAGAGGTAATTAGGCGCTACTGGATTTGACTGAGTGGGGAGTGACATGGTAAGGTCTACAATTCTCTTCTTCTTTGCTTCAATTAGGATGAAGGACCCTGGATTGATTTGTCAAGATAACACAAAGAATCCCAAGGGAGGAGTCCAGGTTACTGATCTAGGTTAGTGAGAAGGTGATGATTCCAGTAGACGTTTAGACAAGATGCTCCATTAGATTGCCTCTGGTTCTAATATTTTATATTCTGATGTGGTATCATCCCAAACCCATACACTTATACTTTCCTGTGATAAACTCACACCTTCTTTCTGTGTTTCAAATGATTTTTTCACCTATTTCATAGATTCACAGATTCAGAGACTGGGAGAGTCATTATTCACTTCTGAAATACAAATTAAAAGATTTTCTGAATCAATGTAAGATGCTGATTATACATTTCAATTCTGCATAATCAGTTTGATGGTGAATGCTGTAAATTTGCACTATAATTCTTAAATAGTTTTAAATTTAATACAATGATTAAACATTAAAAAATGTCTATATTGTGGTAAAGATGGAAAACTAACACTGCCAAAAACTCAAAACATGTTACTTTGCTGGCAAACTGAATGAATGGAAACCATCCCTTTAAGTTGGAAAGTCCAGAAAAGAATAGACCTTATCTAAAATGAGGTCCACAATGGAAGACATTTGTGTTCGTTCCACTAGTGGCAGTTAAGTTTTTGCCATCACTAGATTTAGTGTCAGGAAGGCCCAAGTTTAAATCTTCTTCAGGACTCTGCTGAAGTCACAGCCTCTTTTTTCTTCAGTTTTCTCATCTGCAAAATGGATTTAATGATGGCATTTACCTCCTACAGTTACTATTGTTAAGAAAAAATAAGATAATTTTTAATGTGTTTCTCAAACCTTAAAGCACTAATATGGATGTTAGTTATTATTATTCCACAGCTCATCACATTCTTTCCAGACTGTTCAGGCTAGCAATGCTTTTTATTTATTGCTGTGGATGGCCATTTCCTCCTTATTACTGCTATTATTTTATTATCTGAAAAAAGAGGGAAGAAAAATCCATTTTACATAATTTCTCAACTGCCGTGGACTTGGTGTAGTATTATCATTTTACTGCTTTTCTTGTGTACCACAATTCCCTAAATAGCAAGGTAGTTTTTCCAGCCTCTTCTTTGGGGAATGGAAGAAATCATATAACTGACATCCATTCTTTTTCACTGGGGAAACAACTCAGTTTAGAAATCCACGTTGTACTATCTTTCAACATTTGTCACCAAACATCTTCCTGTAGGAGGGTACCATTTGGGTGAGCAGGACTTCAATATGGCAGGATTTTCTTCTGGTCTTAACTTTTTTGTTGGCAAACTGAGTATAATCTATGCCTTTAATTCTTGGAGGTGAGAACATTGCCTTATCCAGAAATGTTCCCAAAATGGAATGCTCAGTGGCTCAGTTATTCTAGACTTACTTTGAGATTTCATCCAAGATGCTCACAGACACATGAAGATGTAAATTCCTTGTGGTTTGGAAATAGTTTGGTTTTCTGTCCCTGGAACTTAGGGCAATGCTTTGTACTTGGAGGGACCTGGGATTTCAATAGTATATGAAATTTCCAGGGGAAATTTCTTCTATGCATTCTGGCCAGCATCTTTTCTGTAACTCAAGAGAACAACCTAGTGCAGTAAGGGTTAAATGACTTTCTTAGTGTTTCAAAGTTACTACTAAAACAGATGGGATTTAACCTTAGTCCTTGCCATCATCCTGTTCCAAGGCCAGCTTAATTTCTACTCTGATTTCTTGGCTTTTCTTACATATAATGCATTCATGATAACAATACACATTTCTATTGTGTTTTAAGCCTTGCATAATACTTTCTCTCCATTATTTCATTCAATTTTCATATCTTCACAAGGATCCTGTAAGGCAAATTGAAGAGACTCTGACCCTCAGAGAAATTGGAACTTCACCAGGGTCAAAGAGCTAGGTGTCAGAATTGGTTTTCAAATCTAAGTTTTTCCACTCAATGTCCACCCTATTACAGTGGATGAATTATGATTTCATCAAGCTTTGGAATTCCTGGTGTGGAGAATCCTTCCATCAAAGCAGCCATAACTTATCTATGTCTCTGTAGATCATACCAAGGGGCCACTCAGGACAGTTACTTGCCTTAGGTCACACAATTGATGCCAGAGGAAATATTTAAACCCTTCTTGACTCCTAGCTCAGCACTCTCTCCACTCCATCATACTTCTTTTGAAATGCTGAATCATTAAACATGCATATGTTAAGCACATAGAATGAGCTAAATAGATGATTGTTGAGCTGAATTGTACTGAAGTAGAATTAAATTGTAGACTGTTAGTGTCTGAAGGGATCTTAAAATAACCTGTTTAAGCCTCTTCATTTTATAGGATTAGAGTTACTTATCTGAGGTCACACACCTAATTAGCAGCAAAGCCAGCACAATCAGTCAATCAACCAATGGATATGGTCTGAATGCTTATTATTCATTATTGTTCATATTCATGTGAACAAGTTTGCTGGATCTGACTAGAGTGCTGGGCAGCTAGATGACACAGTGGATAGAGCACTGGGTTTGGAACCTTCAAAAGTTCAAATTTGGTCTCATTTACTAGCTAAATAACTCTATTTGCCTCAGTTTCCTTTTCTGTAAAATGAGCTGTAAAATGAGGAAGAAAAATAACAAGTTATTTTAGTAACTCTTGCAAAAACAAACACATAAAGAAACAAAAAAACCCACATGGAGTTGCAAAACATCAGAATCTTCAATGACCAAATGCCAATACTTGAAACTGCACCCTAAATTTATTTAAAATCCAAAGCCACAGATATAACCTGTTATTTTGGATTCTTATCAAGAAGAGATCATCTAAACGATCAAAGGATATGAACAGACAATTCTCAGATGAAGAAATTGAAACTATTTCTAGCCATATGAAAAGATGCGCCAAGTCATTATTAATCAGAGAAATCCAAATTAAGACAACTCTGAGATACTACTACATACCTGTCAGATTGGCTAGAATGACAGGGAAAGATAATGCAGAATGTTGGTGGGGATGTGGGAAAACAGGAACACTGATACATTGTTGGTGGAATTGTGAATACATCCAGCCATTCTGGAGAGCAATTTGGAACTATGATCAAAAAGTTATCCAAGTGTGCCTACCTTTGATCCAGCAGTGCTACTACTGGGCTTATACCCCAAAGAAATCTTAAAGAAGGGAAAGGGACCTGTATGTGCCAAAATGTTTGTGGCAGCCCTGTTTGTAGTGGCTAGAAACTGGAAAATGAATGGATGCCCATCAATTGGAGGATGGTTGAGTAAATTGTGGTATATGAATCTTATGGAATATTATTGTTCTGTAAGAAATGACCAGCAGGATGAATAAAGAGAAGCTTGGAGAGACTTGCATGAACTGATGCTAAGTGAAATGAACAGAACCAGGAGATCATTATATACTTCAACATTGATACTGTATGAGGATGTATTCTGATGGAAGTAGATTTCTTCAACAAAGAGAAGATCTAACTCCATTTCAATTGATCAATGATGGACAGAAGCAGCTACACCCAAAGAAAGAACACTGGGAAATGAATGTAAACTGCATTTTTGTTTTTCTTCCTGGGTTATTTTTACCTTCTGAATCCAATTCTTCCTGTGCAACAAGAGAACTGTTCAGTCCTGCACACATATATTGTATCTAGGATATACTGTTAAATATACATATTTATACATATACATATAAATATACATATAGGACTGCTTGCCATCTGGGGACGGGTTGGAGGAAGGGAGGGGAAAAGTCGGAAGAGAAGTGAATGCAAGGGATAAAGTTGTAAAAAATTACCCAGGCATGGGCTCTGTCAATAAAAAGTTATAATTATAAAAAAAAAGAAGAGATCATCAAAGAATCTCAAAAGTATAAAGTCAGACAGTGAAATTAAAATTGTGGGCTATGAACATAATATGTATTGGGACATGGTGAAAATAATATTGAACATGGAGACATGTCATCTGGATTCACTTGAATATTCAACAATTTATAGAATCAGAAGGCAGAAAGTCATATTAGCCCAACTTTTTCATTTTAGAAATACTTGGGAAGGTTATATGATTTATCCAAAGATATAGAACTACAACTTAAACCTAGGTATGCTTATTTCCCATCCTGTTTTTTTTTTTTTTTCATTACACTGCACAACACCTGCATTATTAAGAATGTCACTTTGGGAAAAATCACTCAATCTCACTGAGTCTCATTTACCTCATTTGCAAAATGGGGAGAGTAATGCCAGTCATACTTATTGTGTTACTGTGTAAATCATAAAGTGTATCAGAAAAGTAAGCAGTTAACTCAGAAAGCTTTTTGCAGGAAGATTGAATTTCAAACCAGAGAACTTGGGTGTGAATTCTAGTTCTTCTTGTTGTTGAGTTGTTTCCAGCCAAAAGATTTTTAGTCAGTCTTAATGAACCCATTTTAGGTTTTCTTGCAAAAATACTGGAGTGGTTCCCCATTTCCTTCTCTAGCTCTTTTTATAGATAAGAAACTGAGTTAGAATTAAACAACTTGCCCAGGATCACACAGCCAGTAAGTATCTGAGGCTGGATTTGAACTCGGAAAAATAAGTCTTCCTGATTCCAATCCCAACATTCTATCTATTGCACTGACTTCTAGCTCTCCTGCCACAAACCATTGTGTGACCTTCGGCACTTCTCTTTGGGGGCCTAGTTCCTCCTCTTGACTTACTTCCCTAATAGTTATGTCTTTAGACAGGTACAATTTCATGAAGCTCTTAACTAATCCATGTACCAGTGAAATGATTTGGTTACATATAAGAAGAAAAAAATATTTACTAGAATGAATTATACAGGGCAATGGACATTTTGTCAAAGTGACCCAGGGTAAGGAAATTTGAGGAGCAAAATTGTTTCTGATTTCCTTCCAATGAGAGCTAGAATCAAGAATGATGTCATATGGCTGAGCTAGATAACATGCAGGAATCTTCTTCTATCTTGTAGATACCTAGATGATTAAAACATTTAATTACTCAGGACAAAGCTCTTAAATAAATGTGTAATACTCTGAATGAAGCCAAAATTTCCTCTATCTATCAATGACTGCAAGTATCCCCATTATAGGTCAAGATCATTTTTGAAGTGACATAGTATCACCCAATTCAAAGAATACTGAATTTGGAGTATGATAAGAGTTTGAACACTGATTCTTCTGCTTTACTCTATGTTTCCTTGCACAAGGCAATGTCTCCAGACATGGAGAGCTTCTGCAAAATAAAGAATTTGGGTGAGAGTAAAAGGTCTATATCACCCAGGTCTATATCAAATATCCCACAGGGAATGATGGACATTATAAACTACCTGGCCAGGGAAAGAGATCATAATTTTCCAATGGGATAGCATAATTAAGAAATTATCTGAAATATCTGAATCTGAATCTGAAAAATTTAGCAACTAAGTGAGGTGGAAACTGATATCAAAAAGTAAGATGATATTTATAAAAGAAGTTATCCAGAAGACAAGGAGGGGAAGAATCCGGAATCTTTCAGAAATAAAAATGATCACATAGTTATCAAGCAGATAAATGTCTTCAGCAGAGAATAAATAAGAGATGAATAAAAAATAACTTGAAGCCCAGTCTATTCAGAAGAGATATAAACCAGGCCAGAGCAGAATCAGAGCAGGAATAAAGGAAAGAGACTTACAGAGGGCTGCCAAAGATCATTTGTAGTAAAATAGGATTATGAGACTGGACAAGACTATGTAATCCAACCCCTCACTTTACAGATAAGGAAACTGAGACTTAGAGAGCATTTTCCCCAAGGTTACTAATATGTAAATTAAGGAACCTTAATTTTATCTACAGGTAAATCAGATACTCACAAATGTTGTGATTCTTCTTCAGAGGTCAACATTCTTGATGGCTACTTGCCTAATAATATGCTGACTTGGACTCTCTGGGGTGGCAAGTGAATCCCGCAGCATCCTCACCTACCTAGAATTCACTATTTTACAATTTAAATTGTAACCATGAAATGAGAGAGATTAGAGATAAAGTTGAAAAATAAATGGGAAAGGAAATCAGAAGAGGAAGATAAGGAAAAATATAGAGAAAAAGAATAGCAAAACTGTTTTAGAGAGACTGTCATGTGCTTGTGTCAGTTAAATATATATATATATATATATATATATATATAATAGATCCAATTTAATATACTATAATAGAATTAAATATATTTGCTCCCCTCTGGCTGTGAGAAGGTCCCCTAGCCAAAACAGTAATTTTGAGCTCATTTTTAGTAAGTAGAATATATTATCACTTTAGGGCTTTTTGTATTTAGTTCTGCTAATACTATCTATGATACAGTAATATTGCATATTACTACTGGGCAAATCTACTGAAAGTTATAATAAAATTCTGTGGGTTTGTGTTTCTCTGAACTTGGATCTTACACTATGTAAAGGAACATAAAATGATTCATTTGTTTGAAATAATTTAAAACATTTTTCTTTTCTTTTCCTTTTCTTCTTTACAAAGCAAAGATGTGCATACCCAGAGCTGTAGTGGAATAGGCTACTCTCTAGGGTAGTGCCCTAAGGAGTCTCTTTCACTAGAAGCTGCTTGGGACTATTTTGCTACATTTCAATAAAGTGAGCAGGAATCACTTGTGCAGAAGTGTGCGTGGGAGTGATCTTTTGAGCAAAATGTCTTTCTTTATCCAGGATGTGATAACATTGAAAATTTGTTATGAATGTTATATATGTCAAGCCATGATTTGCTTTTAACTACAGTATATAGCTCTAATTAATTAATATAATATGTATAAATACACGCAAATGGAGGGGGGGAGGGAGGAAGAGGGAGAAATGCAAGTCTATAGATACTTCAAATTGGTATGCAAATGTATGTAAATAATGTACCTCTATGGCACTTTGAAAAAATACATCAGCACAACACAATCTGATTAGACTTTAATCTTGGCAAAACATCAAACCCCACTGGAATTCCAAGATGTCATGCAATCTATTCTTCTGTCTTCAGAGAACACCACAATTTTCCAAACCAAAATGGATTTTTTAAAGTAATCAGTCAAGAGAGGCTTTGGGAAATGCTATGTATTTTGGCAATCTGACAACTGTACTTACCTCTGCCATATCATTAATATGTGTATGGTAGTAGAGAAGAAAGTTCTGCATTATGTGTGGCAAGAAAGAACAAACTAAAAAACCTCTTGGCTATTTAGTATTCTAGTTACAGAATTATGGGATTTGAAGAGGAGCCAAATGAAAAGCAACATAGAATCATAGTTAGAGAGCTGGGTTTGGAATCAAGTACACCAGCTATGTAACCATGAACAAACTGCTTAACTTCTCAGTGTCCTAGACAATTCTCTAAGACTCTAAGTTCTAGGCAAGTATCAATATGTAGTAGCGAAGAAAGACTTTATAATATGTATTCTTATAACAGTTAAATCAAAAAGTCAATAAAACAAACAAACAAAAGAAATAAAAAGCAATAACTAAACCAAATAGAATCTTCTTTTGGCTTTGCCTTAAAACAGGTTCCCCTTTTCTCAATCTCAAGAGAGAAGAATTAAACATCTATCAAAAAAAAAAAAAAAAAAAAAAGGACAATAATCCAAAGAACTGGCTTGAATTAGAACTCTTAGAATAGTCCTCCATAGCTTGATGAGATTCTATCCAAAGTATTTTCTCAGAATCTTTGAGAAAGGCAAAAAAAAAAAAAAAATGCAAAAGTCTACATGTGAGAAATAGGTGCCAAATCATTTCCAAAACATCTACAAAATGGAAAAATGGACTATGTAAATGAAATGAACTTCCACCTGAGCAGCATCCAAAAGAAGATATGACACTGTTAGTCTACCTTTAAAAAATCATATTTCTTTTTTGGTTGTATTTTTCTTTTAGCTGAATTGATCAATCTACTGTTGAGTTTTTTCTTCCAATTGTTCCTTTCCTGTGATTCTAGAATATTCCTGAAGGAGATGGAGATAGCCATTATTTTCTTCTTCTAAGTTTTAAGGTATATTGTTCTTGGGGTAAGTGTTGTTTTATTTCTTAGTGCCTGGGTAACCAAGTTGTACAGTGAATAAAGCATCAAGCCTGGAATCTTCCTGACTTTACCTTCTGGAGTTCAAATCTGATCTTAGATACTTACTAGCTGTGTGACCTAGGTAAGTCACTTAACCTTATTTACCTCAATTCCTCACTTGTAAAATGGGCTGAAGAAAGAAATGGCAAACTACTCTTTGCCAAAAAATTCTCAAGGGGTCATGAAAAGTTAGACACCCCTGAAACGACTGAGCATCTCAACTGGGCATGAGTTTTCTTTGTAAACTTCACAAAAGGAGATAATTAGCTCCTTTTATGGGTAAGACTTTCCATCCAAATTCTACTTCAATGCCCCATTCTTACATATGGAAAATGTTTTATAAATGTTTGTTGGAATGAAGTAATGAAGAGATGTCACTTCCTCATAGCATCCAGCACTGGGGGCAGATAGAGCCTGATTGGACTATTGATTGACCTATGTATATTGTCTTATCCTCCATTGAAGAAGCTTTTTATTAAGAATTTTCTACATATTTTTGCATCCTTTGAATTTCTTGTTGGAGTAAAGACAGAAAAATGTAGGTAGCATTCAAGTATGGGGCATATTTTTGCAACATATCTGGCAGAAAAAGCTTTTGGTTAGAAGAAAGCTGGGTTAGCTTGTGTCAACTCTATCATGGTTTTGATTACATATGTCCTTATTGGTGTACATTTGTAACATTGGTCTAATCCTGAATAATTTTAGGAAGGAAATCGAGAAGCTAGGGAAGTGTAAGAAGTCCCCTTCATTGGGATGGTAAAAAGATTAGAATCCACAACATATAAGAATTAGTTGAAGAAAATAGGAATGTGTAGTACACAGAAAAAAAAAAAAGATTTGGGAAAGAATGGTGTTACATAATAATTGTATTGAAAGTTTAAGGGCTACAAACATATGTGGGAGTTGGAGCTAGATGGCATAGTAGATAGTATTGCTCCTAGATTCAGGAAGACTGGAAAATAGTTTAACAAATATAGAAGAGGGATTTGATTTGCATTCCCTCACATCCGAAAACATAATCAAGCCAAGGGGTGGCAGGTATAGGGAGATAAAACATATTAAATATGAGGGAAAACTTCCTTCAGAGTTAGCCAAATGGTAAAATGGCTTAAAAAATCAATTTCCTTTCAAGAGGTCTTCAAGTGGAAGAATAATCCCTACTTTTCAGGGATGCCAAAGAAGAGACTCACAGAAGTTTGGTAGAGATTTGGCCTAAATTAATGCTGAGGGCCATTTCAACTCTAAGATTCTCCAACTCCATAGGTATTACTTATAAATAACTAGATCTTAAGTCCTTTACCCTGTTTGAGTTTCCATTTCTTCATGTGCCAAAGGTGGATGATACCTGCCAGGTGATTACTCCAAGCATCTATAATAGGACTTGGAGTAGCCACTCCATAAAAATTTGATAATTGGTTGGTTGCTTGCAGATAAAATGATTATATAGTAATAATAACATTTACATAGGAGTTCCAGTTTAAAAAATAATTTTATATATACTATTTCAATTTGATCCTTCCAACTCTGTGAAATAGGATTATTTTTATCCTCATTTTTTGAAGGAGGAAAGTAAATCACAGAAAGATTGTTTGCCAAGGTTATACTGCTTATGTCTGAGACAGATTTGAATTCAGTTCTTTTTTATTTTAAATCCAACATTTTATTCATAATGTACCACTTGCTGCTTAGAAATGTACAATGAAATAAAATATAATTGTTTTTAAAACTTAAAGTGTTCTGCAGATCAAATTACTGTGATAGATGACCAAAATACTGAAGCCTATATACTTCAAAGGCAGGAGAATCTTTTGAAAAGTTCACCAAGGCAGCTCAGCCACTACCTGCCTGTTGTAATTCATTTCCCATAAGCTGGCTGTATTCTGGATCCCATCTTGTACCCATAATTACATGTAATTTTCTATGATTATTTTGGCTCCTTGGTCTTTCGCATTTCAGCATTAGTGATCACAGTTTGAAATGATGGCAAAAGGTCTGCCAGTTTGCATTTGTGCTTGGGAACAAATGAAAATGAAAACTCATCTTTAAAAAATCACAACAACAACCATCCAAACTCCAAATCAAAACAAACAACAGATTGGTAAGAGCAAACTCAAGGTTCAATTTTTGTGAATGACTGTAATAAAATGGTCACGCAGCAACGAGATTCAATGAATTAATTATTTTTCTATACTTCTTTCCAAGGTTGGGACTGATGTTTTGTATTTTATTTACCGCCTTCCATTCCTTCTGTCATCTAACCTCAACAAAATCAAGGTTCTAGAGCAACTTTCTTCACTTCTCAAAGCCTGGAAAAATGACAATTGGGGTGTGTGTGCGTGTGTGTGTCTGTGTATGCTTGTGGCTGGAGGGTTTTGAGAAAGCATGTGTTTGGGTAGAATGACAAGGATATCCTGCCAGTCTCTTATGGGTGGAGGCATGCTGGCAAGTCTTGGCATTCAACCATGGCCACTTTCAGCCTCCCCACAGGAAATATTGAACTCTGTGATATAAAGAAGAAAGAAGAATGGAAGCATTTGACATCACATTCCTCCTTTACAGTTTTCTGTTACTTCAAGCCAGCATCTTTGTTTTCTCTGAACACTGTGGAGAAGAGGTAAAAAGCTATAACCTCACATTAAAAATCAGGGTCTTAGATGAACTTGTTGATCTGGGCAGTCCTAGTCTAAATTCCCCTTTTTTTCTGTCAACAATGAAATTGATGAGAGTCCACTTAGTTAACCTCCTTTCTCTTAGTTAACCTCTTTTCCTTTAGTAGTGTGAATGGTAACTAAGAAGGCAGAACCCTTTGATTCTCTGTGTAGGCCCTTCATTCTTCCCTGATAATCCTTTTCTTTCTCCATTTAACACCTCAGTTTTCCATTTGGAGAATAGAGATGAATTTTTGTTTAAAAACCATTGAAATTCTTTGTGGCAAATGTATTTTTTAAATGCCACATTTCTTTTTTCTATTACAGTGGTCCATATGGGTTGTTCTCCATTACAACACTCCTTTCTGACATTGTTCTATGACTGTGATGAAATATAGAGGATGAGCTATCCACACCAGTGCCCAGAGCTGGCTAACTTTTAGTATGAGTCCCTGCACAGCACACTCATTAATCTGATCAATATTTTGCATACTGCAGTTTATGAAACCTTTCTAAGAATCAAGATAAATTATGGCTGCTGTTGGACTTTTTTTTTGCTCAGTCCAATAATTTATTCCATAAATTGAGGCACATAATTCATCAGACAGAGATTTCTTTTCTTGTAGTCAAGCTTTAATTATACTATGCCCCAGTCTACAGCTGAATATATATCTCCCTTATCAACACTTCTCTGATCTTGGGCTCTTACAGTCAAGTTTGATTTTTTGCTCAAATAGCACCTTACATTTTTAAAGTACTTTGTATTTTTCAAAGCACATCTCCATCTAAGATCTCATTTGATCTACATCACAGTCTTGTAAAGTAAGCAAATTGAAGGTGCAGCAAATAGTGCCTGTTAGGAAGACCTGAGTTTGAGTCCTGCCCCTGCTATTCAATAGCTATGTGACACTGGAAAAAGTTATTTAACCTCTCTGTATTTGTTTCTTCATGTGGTAAGTGAAAATAGGCAATATAGCAAAGAAGCCAGAATGCTTCTCAGTATCAGGTCAAGTTATTTTAACCTTTTGGTGTCTCTACTAACTAGAATTTATGATGTAGCTCAGATTCTGATCTACATTGGTAGTGTGTGTGTGTGTGTGTGTGTGTGTGTGTGTGTGAGAGAGAGAGAGAGAGACAGAGAGAGAGAGAGAGAGAGAGAGAGAGAGAAGGGGATAAGAACAAAGAGCATAAAATGAGATAATGTGTGTAAAGGGCTTTGAAATTGTAAAGCACAACAAAAATATGAAATATTGTTATCTTTTATTATTTTTTTACAAAGGGACAGAAAATCTCCAGACAGAAACTAACACTCAGAAGGGCTAAGTAAATATTTTTATAATCATGTACCCAATTAGGTGGCCTGATGAATAGAGTACCATGCCTAAAGTCAGGAATATGCATTCTCCAGAGTTCAAATCTCGCCTCAGACACTAGTAATTACTAAGTGGGTATCTCTGGGCAAATCACTCAACCCTTTTTGTTCAGTTTCCTTGTTGGTAAAATGAGTTGAAGAAGGAATGACAAACTAGTCCAGTATCTGTGTCAAGAAAACCCCAAAATGATCAGGAAGAGTTGGACAAGACTGAATCTTCACAACTAAGACAGGATTTGGAGAGGAAAACAAAATCAGGTCTCCTAACTCTCAGCTTGGTATTCTTTACCCTATACTAGTGGGGTTCACATGTCATGACATTTTCTACAGGAGAGGCTCTATCACCTAGACAAACCGTATTTGACTGTTATGGTATGAAAAACATTACTTAAGAATATTAAGAGATATCCTAATTGGCAAAAAGGACCCAGTATAGTCAGATGTCCTTATAAATGGAGTAAAAAATAAAGATGACAAGAAGGAATAAAAGTCTTGGCTCACATCAATCATTGCCTGCCTCAATAAATAGGGACTTGCTAGTTACTATATGATGTCTTCCCACCTGAGGCTCCTGTATTGTGAGAGTCCCCCTATAATATTTTATTGAGGTACCTCAGTTCTTTTCCTGGTATCTCAGATGAGATAGCTTCTAAACCCTTACCAACTTATTTCCCTTTTTGCTGACTTTTCTTCCACTGCTGTGGTGTAATTCATCTGTAGACTTTTGAGCAGTTCTAATTGTCTAACTATCTGCTCTGGCATAATCATAAAACCTTTTAACATTTCACATAGCCCCTAGGAAAATGGATTTCCATGTCCAGAATGTGACCTTCAGCTATTCTTTCCTAAAATGAATACCAGATACATGCTCAGGCTTTTAACAGCTCTAACCTGGCTTGTCACTTTTTTTCTTCCCCTCCCTTGATCCACCTAATCTCTCCAATACTCCCATCTTCCGGAAGGATTAGCTCTATGCTTTCTTTTCCCATTTCTCTTTATTTCTTTGTTATAATGATGCCATTAAGCACCAGGCCATTTTCCCTCACATTTTTTCTTCATAGTTCTCTTGATCACTCTTGATTTTTGATCATATTGACTTGCCTGTCATTACCTGTTTCCTTTTCCATAATCATACATTTCACTTACACTTAGCCCTCAGTATTGGAGAAGTTGTTTTCTTTGAACATCCTCATTTTCCTGTTTGTGACTTTTTGTAGTGCCTCACTTCAGCCACACTGAAGCACATTATTGTAGCCCTCACACTTATTAAAATGGGTGATTCCCCTCAAAGAAGTTTTCATTTTCATTAAAATTCTTAATCCAGTTGACTGTGATTACCATTTCTTATGCTCCCCGTTCACCCTTCTGTCTTCTAATCATGCTTTCTACCATATAGAAAGCCAAGTGTGGCTGGCCTCTTCTTGGGGAATATACACATTAAAGTAAGGACTTAATTCTACCCAACTATTTCCTCTGAAAAAAGCATTAAGTAATTAAGGCTGAAGAATGGCTGGCAGGGATCTCACTTGTTCTTCTGCTATTTTAGAACTCAAAGACCATCCATATTTTAAACAAAATATTAATTTATCCCCATCAGCCTAGAAGCAACCTCAGCTCAGATCAACTCTTTTTTTTTTTTTTTTTTTTTTTGAAGAAAAGTTTTCTCTTGCTCAGGCAACAACATCAACAAGCATTTATTAAGCATTTATCAGATGTCAGATACTACGTTGGAGCCTAGGATACAATCTCTAATGGCATCAAACTTGCATTCTAAAGTCAGAGATCAGTACATATATAAATATATGTAAGTAAATATGAAAATATGTGGAATCCTTAAATATAGTCTGAGAGAGAGGGCACTAGTTTGTAAGGGAATCAGGAAAGACTGTATGCAAGCAGACATTGCCTGAGCTGTATTTTAAAGGAAGTGAAGACCTCTATGAGGTTGGGGGTAAGCAGACTATGCATTCTAGGGATCCACACACCATTACTGCATCTTTCTCCCATTGCTTTAAATTTTTTGAAAAAGTTATCTATACGAAATGCCTTCACTTCTTCTTTATACATTGTCTACTCAGCCCATTGCAAATTGATTTTGCTCTTTTCCCCCAACTTATCAGGCAACCTGCTATACTGGATAGACTGCTGAACTTCATGAGAGAATAATCTGACTTTGAATTCCATCTCAAATACTTACTACCTCTTCATTAATTTCTCTGATTCTGAATTTCCTCCTTTGTAAAATTAGGAATTTGGACTCAATAATCTCTGTCATCATGTATCCTGTGATCATTAGTAGTTAGAGTATTGGAATAAATTAAGTACTTAATAAATAGTTATTGACTATGTTTTTATTTTTCCCCCCCACAGGGGAGCACTTCCTCCTGTCTTGACAGGGTTTGAGAGATAGGACTTTGTTTTAGTTCTATGAGATCACAGAGTTTGGAGCTGGGAGGGAGTTCATTTTTCAAATGAGGAATCTGAATACCAGAGAGTTGTGACTTACCCAAGATCACATAGATAGTAGCAGAACTCCAATCATAACTATGTTCCAAAATAAGTGTTTCTATTACCATATCACTTCTAATTGTTCTGTTTTCCCTTATGACTTTGCCAGCTCTTTAATGTGGATCTGTCCTTGACCCTTTTGTCTTTCCTTTTTAGATTCCTTCTTTGGCCTCAGTCTTAGTCACTCATAATGCTTAACTATTATTATTACTAAGCACATTATTTTGAAATCTAGGGATTTTTTTCTGAAAAGGTGCTTTGTAAAGTATAAATTTTAAAATACTGCATAAATGTGTTATTATTGTGACAGGTTGAACTTATAGATTTTTGAGTTCTAAATACATATTCCACCTGCCTTCAGGATATAGGATCAAAGATTTAGTTACAGCTTACTTCAGAAGCCATATAATCCTACTCTTCCCTCTGATTTTGCTTATGAGAAAACTGAGGCACAAAGAGATTAAATGACTTGCAAAGGGTCATATAACCAGACAGTGAAATATGAATACAGGTCCTTCTGATTGCTTTATGGATTAGGTTATTCCTCATCTCCAGTAGGATGTTCTATTATACGTATCCCAAGTGGAGATCTTGATCTTCCATCTTTGACTCCTCTATTTCTGTCTCCATTATATATCTAGCCTTTCCATTCTAAAACTTTGGGATTTAATTTGACTTTCCCCTTTCTCCTCTCAGTTACCAGATGGCATGATTTTATTTTTTTCATATTTCTCATTGTTGACACCTCTTTTCTATTGCCTTATCTTCCACTAATCTAATATAGACCTTCATTACTGCCCACTAGACTATTTAATAGCTTCCTCAAATGTCTTCCAGCTATACTTTCCCCTATCTCTAATGGATTCTTTATACTGCCACTAGAACAATTTTTATCATTCATAGAATTGATCTTATAATTTCTTTGCTCAACAATCTTCAATGGTTCCCTATTAATTCCTGAATAATTCTGTTTTTTCAAAGCACTTCAAAAATTTTGAGTGTTATCATCTCTCCACTCTTTTATTATTTTTATATATTTCCAACCATGTCACATATATAATCCTATACACACCAGACAAACTAATTCACAATTTGTGTTCCAGACATATCTGTGTCCTTATTAATGCTTTTTCTCACTTACAGAAACCTTCTGTATGATTTTTTTTACCTGCAGAATTCTTATGCATTTTTAGAGCCCTCAAAATCCCCTCCTCCAGGGGAAAAATTGGAACAAGAGGTTTGGCAATTGTCAGTGCTGTAAAGTTACCCATACATATAACCTGTAAATAAAAGGCTATTAAAAAAAGAAAAAAAAACATGTTATTTAAGAGGATAAGCATATTCCAGCCAGAATAAAGTAAAAAACATTGAATTCAATGTTGTATTTGCAGTTGTCTGAGGAGCAACTTGATGTTTGAGGATAGTGTTAGAAGCAAGAATAGTATAAATACATCCTATCTTATTCAATAGTATTTCAATTGATATTGGTGAAGCAAGGAATACCTATCACTGCTACAAGATGTCTATTCTTAGAACATAAATCATTAAATCGAACAGATTGTGTTTCAAAAAAAAATCCCCTCTTCCATGAATCCTTCCCAGATTCCCTTGAAATTAATGCCCTTCTAATTTGTATAGCATTTTGTATATGAATAGCAAGTAGTATTTTGCTCTGCAATTCTCAAAGCACAAAATGAAAGCAGTTAGAATGAATTATAACAATTATTTGTGTTTGGTATCATATTAAACTATAAGTTCTATGAAGTCAGAAAAAATGTCATGTCCAAAGTGTGAATCTGTGTCAGTTTCCAGCAATGCTCTACATCAATAAATGTTTCTTATAAATATTAACTTAATGGATTAATGAAAATAACATGATGATGAATGTTATTCTGGAATAATGGAATAATGAAAATAACTTTAAAGCTTAGAAAGCACTTATGTCAAAAAATTGTGAGACAAAACTATTATTATGAAACTTGAAAAGATTAAATGATTTTTTCTAGCTAGTGAGTTTTAGAGTTTGGATACATGATATACTTGCATTTGCTGTGCCATAATAGAGTTGTAATTCATATGATCATAGACATGAAGTTGGAAGATATCTTCATGGAGGGTGCTTTATCCAAGGTCACTGATAGTGTCCTGACTATACTAATTTTGCTCTATAAACATGATTTCCGTAAAGGTATCAATTCCTTTAGTGCCATAAAACCATGGAATCCTGGGATTTGAAGATTGAAAATGTTGGAATAAGGCCAACTAATTCTTTCTCTTTAGAGCTGGAGAAGCCAAGAACCTAAAAGGTCAAATCATGTGTCCAAAATCACATGGTTAATGCAAGTCAAAGGTACGTACTTTCTACGTGAAATAGGGCTAGGTGTGGAGAAGTCCATTTTGTGGAAATTGTAGCAAGGCAGCAAAAAGGCATTTATGAAAATAGGATGTTTATCAAGAAAAATACAGTAATGTTCAACATTCTCTCACCAGATTGCACATAGCAGTCCTCTTATTGGCACCCATTTTATGTCCAATATGTTCAATCAAGAGTTCTTGATAATTTTTTTTTGTCATGGACTCCTTTGGCAATCTGATAAAGACAATGGATCCCTTTTGTGATAAAATGATTCTAAATGCAATAATAATTTAAAGTTATTTTAAAATAATCAATCAATAAATAATCAAAAAATTTTAAATAATCAAATTCAAATTTCAATTAAATTTTAATTTCAAGTAATTCTAAATGCAAAAATAAATAGGATTACAAAGAAATCCAATTACATTTAAATATTATTATCAAAATATAAACAAGTTCATAGACCCCAGGTTAAAAAAACTCCTAATCTAAATAAACCATGGATAATTTTGGTAAGGAGGAAGTATTGAAA
Organism: Sarcophilus harrisii; assembly: GCF_902635505.1. Lineage (NCBI taxonomy): Eukaryota > Metazoa > Chordata > Mammalia > Dasyuromorphia > Dasyuridae > Sarcophilus > Sarcophilus harrisii. The sequence goes on along the minus strand of NC_045430.1, from coordinate 204,392,563 downwards.
TCATTAGAAGGGTAGGGATACTTGATATGCCTTATAACATTAGGAGTAATTTAGATATTATAGAAAGCCCTTTCTAACTTGATTGATTCTTCACTTCTGATTAATAAATATTTACTGAACACCTATTAGGTTCAAAGCATGAAAATATCAGACACCTCCAAAATAATTTATGAACTATTTTCTAATGATGTGTGAGATATGACTAACCTTTTGGAATTGTTCAAGTGTGGCCTTGTCACTGGAAAAGACAGGAGATTTATCAATGGCCAGTAATAAGATGATAATTTTCTTTCTCTCAAATGCATTTCTGTCACCCCCCCCAAATGTATACATATTTATGCAATTATACCTCATGCACAGTTAATCCAAAAAAATAATGGTATCTTGTCTAGAGATCTGTAAATATAATTTAACTGAGGTTTATTCCCAGGTTTGAGAATGTAGCTGCATACAATCTAGTTTGTTGGGTATTTGAATCATTATCTAAGAGTATCTCTCTCAATAACTATCGGTCAGTAGTAAGAAATACACTGTAAACCCTGCACTATATTTTTCAATAAAAGAATTCCTTTTTCCTTATCTAAACCCCTTTTTTTAAAATCTGCCATCATTTCATTTACTTTTCTAGTCAAGCAACTATATAATCTTTCTGTTACCTCTCTGTCTGGACCCTATAATGACTTGAAAATTTTTCTCATTCTTTTCTCACGTCTCCTTTCAAGAGTATCAGAATCCCCCTTCTTGAGGGTAGTCAGCTCTTCATTTCCTAAGCCATTTTTGATAATTCTTTTATAACAAATGGTTCATCCAGAAACATTAAGTTCCTAAATTTAGGGAATCTGAAGATTTCTTGAATTGTGAAGGATCCTATTTTTTTTGCCTGTTACATTTCTTCTTGCTGGTCTTATAGCATTGTTTTAGTCAATTCTATTCTTATCTCTATCTTTCAAAGAAAATCTCTCTCTCTCACTGTGTGTGTGTGTGTGTGTGTGTATGTCTTTCTCAATATATAGATAGGTATTCATGTTATTTTAGAATTCCTGTATTTTTCAGATTCATCCTTATCTATTTTCAGGATAATGCCAATAATAAAAACAATAAGAGCTGATATTTTTATAGCCTATGAGATGTAGTACTTTATTCATTTTCTCATTTAATCTTCTTTTCCTTCTCTCTTTTCTTTGATTTCTCTTTTATATCTCCTCTCTATTTTCTTCCTCTTCTCTTCTCTCCTTTCCTCTGTCCTTCCTTTGCTTTTTCTTTCTCATCTCTCTCAGGACTGATTCCATTCCTTAGTCTCAAGATCAACTTCATTTCATTCAGAAGACTGTTTTCTTTTCTTTCCCAGGTATAAGCCATTAGAGGAGGTTTCTTTTACAGGCATATAAGACATTTCCATTAAATAAAGCTGTCTGAATTCATCTTTAGGGAAGGCATTTCTTTTAAATCTGGCAGATACATCTATTTTTTTTTCCTAAAGCTCCCACACAGGATCAGAAAAAGGAGGGTATTCCATTTGTCTCCCACCTGAAATCTATAGGCTATGGATCAAATCAAAAATACCTTTTTAAGGTGATGCTGGGCATTTTAAGTAAGCTCATTTGGTCTCTGTGATAGTGTCAACATTTTCAATAAAGATCAGACAAACACACATAAACACACATACACAGATACAAATTCCCAAATATATAATACAAACATCAAAACTGAAGGGTTGAGACAATGATAATTTAAGCTATAAGAAAAAGGGATAAATCTAGACAATTCTACATCAACCATACAACACAAAAACCCTATCTTAAAAAGCCTAAATTCCAAAAACAGAAATCTGAGAGGAAAATATGCCAATGATAAAAGCATTTCTTTTTAAGACTTAAATTCACACGAAGTTTAAGAAAAAAAATTCCTTTGCTAAGGCAATCATTTGCTTATTTTCTTTGATGCCAGATAATATCTTTTAAAATCCATTTGGGTAATTACCCAGCTAATAATTTCTCAAGGTTAATTGATAAAATTATTGGCACATCTGAGATGTAAACTATATTTTCTGAGGTATTTTGTGCATTTCTTTAAAGTACAGAAGCCTACTATTACCCTTCAGGACAGCAGAGGGTTTCTCAGCAGCAATGACTAAGAGGGAAGAGAACAGTTGGACTTGTCAAAGTAGAAAAGAGACCCTGTTCCTTTCCGCCCCACAACATTATGACATGCTCTTTCTGGATTGATAAGCATGATTCTCATTCTCTTCTTGAACAAATATCAAAAATGAACAACAGATCTGGGTCCAAAGATGAAATCTAAAAATCTATGGCTTCCTTTGAGGTTTTCTGTACCCTGAGATCAATAAGGGGTACTAGTGACTATATCTAGCAAGCTATATAATACATGTATGCACATCCTTGCCTGAGAACTCATGTAACATAATCAATTGGCATACTAAAGCTGCAAAGGACTAGGAAACAAGCATTTACAGGTGTCTACTAACCTATTTGCTTTCACATAGAACTGCGTGATTATTTCTCTATGTGCATATGAGATTCTTGAATATGATCCCTCTATGAAAGGTTCCATATTGCTGTGTCAATCAGTGAACTTGGTTTCTACTCATGTTATTAGTTATTTATAGAGCTCTGTGCATGTACCTGACACTTCAGAGAACCAAATGCCTTCTCCAAGGAGCCTGCAAGTCAGTGTCAGAGAAGTCAGATATACTAAGTGGTAAGATTGGATATGATTTCAAAGGTGCCACTCTGGGGGGTGGAAGTGGGAGATGAGGAAACTGAAGACAGATACCTTTGTTGATTCAGAAAAGTGAGATGATAGCAGATTTCTGGGGATAAAAGACAAATATAACTACTTCTAGAATATCCACATGTGGATTACCTTTAGCAAATAAATCATAAGCAGATATCTGCCTGAAAACCTACTTGTTCCTTGGCTGCCTTTTCCCCAAATTAGGTAGTATCAATATATTGAACAACAAACATTTGCTTATCACTTATGGCTCTCAACTCTGGACTAAGTGTTATTGGAGGAAAATAATAGAATAAACTTGGAAAGGGGTAACTGGGGAGACAAGAAAAGCAGCATAAACAATTAGAGAATACAATGTGTCAATATATAGGAGAGCATAGCTTATTATATATAAATATGTATATGTATGTATATATATATATATATATATATATATATATGATAGAAGTTCAAAGAAAGGAGAGATCAATGGTAGTTGGAAAAAGAAAGCTTTCTCAAAAGAGATTGCACTTAAGAGAGGATTTGGACAGGTAAAAAGAATAAAAAAAATATTTAACACATGTTTGTCTAAGAAAACAATAATCGCTGAAATAAATATGTTTAAGAAAAAAGAATGAAGGAAAATGAAGAAAGGAAAAAAGAAGGAAAAGAAGGAAGAAAATCTGGAAAAGAGGAAAGGGAAAAAAACACAGATGGAAAGAAAAGTGCCACTATAATATACTCTAAAGCAAAATAAAAATGACTTCATTCATTCTATCTGTGTGATAAGAAAACTGCACTCTCTATTTCTCTCTGTCTCTCTCTCTCTTTTTCTCCTTTCCTCCCTCCCTCCAAAATGGAAGATAATAAGGCCTGTCATATCTACATTCAAAAGTGGCTATGAGGATAAAGTTAGATAATTTCTTGAAACATTTTGCTAACTTAAAAGCGCTACATAAATGACAGTTATATTCATCATCATCATAATCAGTATTAGCAGTGGTATATTCTGTTTGGGATAGTAGCACCTTAATTAACCTCCATTAGTCCCAATAATTGAAAATTTATGGTCCAGAGTTGGGGACTTGTAATCCAAATTCATATATGAGACTGTAGACAGTTACATCCAGAAAAGCAGTAAAAATGACCTTGATGTCCTAGTCAGATTGCTATCTATTCCTATTTTGGATGCTAGTATTTGGGCTGAATCCATGTCTCTCTCCTAATCACAGCCTGCTACACGGAAGATAGCTTGCTTTTAGGCATTACATATTCCACCAATGACAATAATCACACCCCAGGATAATAATATTGCCTATCCCAAAAGGGTTAGTGAATTGAATAGTCAAACCTCACTACACAAGCTATGAGCCGAACTTACTCTATGAGACATGAACTGACCTAACCACAGACCAATATAGCTGATCTAAGTGTTCCTTCCCCAGTGAAAATATCATGCCAGTAGCTATGGAAATCAGCCACGGGGCAGTTAGAGTAAGTTGAAATGAAATTAGCTATCAAGTCAGTAGGAAATTTTACTTAGAGAAATCATAATTCCTTCTAAGATGAAATCTTGGGCTCCAAAGACAAAACAGAAGCTTTTTTTTGGGGGGGTTGAGAACTATTATTTTGGTTCATTCTAGAGAAAAGTATGGACATTAATTTCCATGACATTTACCTTGAACTCTTAGGAGGTGGGACCTGAACATCTCTAGCAACATCTCTAGCACCTCTTAAAATTTTAAACATTTTGGAAAATAGGATAATTAATTGTTTCAGGAGATGGATGTGTCCAGTTCTTATCCCTAATTTTTACTATCAGAGGAAAACCTTATGGTAAGTAAAACTCAAATATAATCAATTTGCTTACTCTGGACTGAATGGAGAATGAGGAGAAGGCTGCATTGACTTATTCCTACTGTTTGATGGCTTGAATAAATGCTTTTGAATGAGTGCTGTTGAATGATTACAACCAAAAATCCATACAGTGTAATCCTACAGCTTGCAGGCAATGTTTTAAAATGTGCACCATAGGACAGAAGACTTGACAAAATCCAAGAGGAGGCAGAGGGGAAGAGAGTCCACAAATCAATGAGTTAATGTTTTCCTTTTTGAGCTACAAGATTGATGAATAGCAAATGGAAGCTTGAAATATTTTGCTCAATAACAAACAGCATAACATTTTAAAAGAAAGTGGGAGCTTTAAGAATGGAAAAGCACATTGTTAAGACTGCTCAGTCAATTTTTTTTTATCTTTCTGACAGACACGGGACTTCAATCCCAGATGGAGAAGCACAAATATCTCCAAAAGATTCCATTTTGGTAAAATATCTAACTCTCACTAATGTCATATTTGGGAGAGAGAAAAACCCCAGTGAACATAATCTGCAAAGAGATATATAAATGTGAGCTAAAGGAGTAATAACAACCATCACCACCATCATCAATAGCTGGTATTTATAGAGTTCTGTTTATAAAGCATTTTACATGCTTTATCTCATTTGATCTTCACAACAACCTTGTCAGATAGATGTTATTTTCATTATTTTCCCTATTCTACAGATAAATGTAAGGCTGAAGCTTGCCAAGAAAGAAAGTATGTGAGGTGGGCTGTAAGCACAGGTCATTCTGATCTAAAATCAACACTTAGAGGCAGTATGACATGATGAAAGGGAGCTGGACTTGAGACAAAAGAGAGCATGTGTCAAGTATTGTGCTAAGCACTGGGGACACAAAGAAAGGCAAAAATCGTTCCTGTCCTCAAGGAGCTCATACTCTAATGGTGGACATTGATTAAATAACTCATTCCATAGAAGATATGTAACGGATCTAAAAAGAAAAAGTACAAAAAGTTGGCTGCATCTAAGGAAGCTTCCTGGAGAAGGTGAAATTTGAGCTGACTTAAAAGAAACCAGGCAATTAAGAAAAGGAGGTGAGAAGACAGAGCTTGACAATACTTTTCTGGCTAGTAGTTCAATCAAAAAGAATATATTAATTGCCTATTGTGTGAAAGACATCACGCTAAGCTCTAGGGATATAAAAAACAGGCAAAAGATAACCCCTGCCTTTAAGGGGTTCATAATGGAATGGGGGAGACAAAGGTAAATACATATGTATAATTCAGGTATATACAGGATAAATAGGAAATAATCAACAGAGAGAAAGCAAAAGGATTAAGAAGATCTGAGAAAGACTTCAGGGGGAAGATGAAATTTTAGCTGAGACTTGAAGAAAGGTAAAGAAGCAAGTGGTTAGAGATGAAGAAAGAGAATTTCAGATATGGGGAACAGTCCAATAAAATGCTCAGAGCTGAGAGATGGTGTGTTTACCTTGTGTCACTGAACTGAAAATTACATGGCAGAAGGAGTAAGGAATAAGAAGATGGGGAAGGATGGAAGGGAGGGGACTAGTTATGTAGGGCTCTGAATTAAAAAAAAAAAAGAGGATTTTGTATTTATTCTGAAGGTAAAAGGAAGTCAATAGAGTTTATTGGGGAGGGGAATTGGTGGTGAGGAGATCAGACCTGAAAATGTTCTCTATATTTACTTCTCCAATTTTACTTATTGAAAGGAGAGAAGAGGGGAGGGAGGGAGGAAATGAAAGAAGGAAAGAAGGAAGAAAAGAAGGAAGGGAGGGAGGGAGGGAGGGAAGGAGGAAGGAAGGAAGGAAAGAAGGAAGGAAGGAAAGAAGGAAGAAAGGAAGGAAGGAAGGGAGGGAGGAAGGAAGGAAGGAAGGAAGAAAAGGAAGGGAAGGAAGGAAGGGAGGAAGAAAAGGAGGAAGGGAAGGAGAAAGGAAAGGAGGAAGGGATGGAAGAAGGGAGGGAGAGAAGAAAAGAGGGAGGGAAAGAGGAGGAGGGAAGGGAGAGGATGGTATGTAGGAGGGACATAAAGTGAAAAAAAAACAACATTGTATCTTAAACCAGGAAACGGCTACAGTGTTGATTTTACTTCTCTTTCTCTGAGCAAGTCTTTGAACTTCTTTAAGCATGCTATTCCACTTATAACATGAAGATAAAATCTGTTTTGTCACTGTTGCAAGAGATATTGTATCAAATATGAAAACATACAGGAAGATCTTTAAAAATACAAATAATATAAAGATAATAATATCTTGCACTTCCATATGTACATCAGAAAATAATTATAAATGATCTTCTCATACCCTGCCCTTCAGTGCCTCCTTCCCTCTCAATTTTTCAAAAGGAAAAAAAAAATTCTATCCTGAAGGTTTATATAACTACTTTGGATTTTTCTAATGTTTCAGAGCTTTTTCTATGCTTCAATAGATGATGATAAGCATTTCTGGCTTCAGAATTGTGATCTCAGCAAAATATATACATCTTAATATTTGAGAATGTGATCTTGGGGGGGCAGGGGAAGGAGGAAGGGGTTGTCCTCCATACATAACCTAAACACATGAACGGAGCAAATGAAAATGTTATTTATAATCTGAAATATCAAACTGTTCCCCCAAGTGACAAGATCAATATTGCAGCCCAGCTCTTTTCCTCCCCTGACAGATGGTGCTATTAAAAATACTGAACAGCATATTTCTTTGGTGGGAAAAAGTGGAAAAAAAAATCCTCAGACAGTCTATATTATCTTTCACAAATCCACATTTTAGGGTCCATATTTTGTGGGAAAGAAATAGCAAATTGTTAACATATTTCTCTTCCAAATGTTATCATTTTTGTAAAGACAGGACTTTATTTTATTCCTTATAAATTTCACTCAGAGCCTAGCACTGTGCTATGCACACAGAATATTTCAGTAACATTTGAAGGGTATGTGAATAAATGGATTTGAAAAATTAGAACTTTCTGACAAATAGTTGGGGTATGTGCATGTAAACAGGAGTGGGTGAAAAGTAAGGATGACCAATCTCCTAGGGAAAAGGGAATTAACTTGAGGATAAATCTGTTCAGAAGTACTTTTTTGCGGGAGGGGTTAGGAGGAGTGGGAATGGCATAGAGTCCTGTGATTTTTTTTTTTTTTTTTTTTTTTTTTACTATAGGGAACTCCCTGTGAAGAATTCTGGTTAGTGAAGTAAATCAACAACTGACTAGTAGTAACTAATAGAATTCAAATGTGCCATGAGAATTAGGAGTTTAGGGCTTTGTCCAGGGATCTATAGCTAATATGTGTTAAAAAACAAAACTTGAAACCAGTTTTTTTTTTCTCTAAAGATTTCTTCTATTTACTATTTCTCTCTATCTCTCTCATACTTATTTGTTAACTTAAATGGAAATTGAACATATATTTAATTGATATAGGGAATTCTCAGATTAGGAAAATCCTTCTACTAACGCAGGTAATACCTTTTCCATAACTTAAAAGTCTTAGGCAACTAAGTGGTACAGTGGATGGAGTGCTGGGTCTGGAGCCAGGAAAATTCATCTTCTTGAATTCAAATCTGGCCACTGACACTTTCAGGCTATAGGACCCTGGGCAAGTCATTTAACCCCCTTTACCTCAGTTTCCTCATCTTTAAAATGAGGTAGAGAAGGGAAAGGCAAACCACTCCAGTATCTTTGTTTAGAAAACCCCAAATGGGATTATAAAATCATGACTGGAACACTTGAATAACAAGAACAACACGGGCCAATGCTAGGCCCTAGGCTTAGTGGTCCCTTACTAAGTGCTTAATAAATGTCATTGTCTTGCCTTTTAAGTTTTGGTGGGCATCTAGGTGATGCCATAGTGCCATGACTGAAGTCAGGAAAATTCATCTTCCTGAGTTCAAATCTGGCCTCAGACATTTACTAGATATGTGACTCTGGAAAGAAAGAACCCATTTTTTAAGGAAAAGAAACCTACTAAAAGTATTATTTAAGTATAGCTTCATTTATGGAATTTAGTATATTACAATGGGGTGGCTTTGAAGCAAGGAAAGGCTGGGTTCAATTTTTGACTCTGATACATACTGGCTGTGTGACTCTAGAAAAGTCACTAACTCTCTTAGTGTTTTAAGTGATTCTCCAAGGCATTTTGCTGTTGTTGTTCAGTCATTTTCAGTTATGTCCTACTCTTTATGAACTCATTTGGGGTTTTCTTGGCAAAAATACTAAAGTTGTTTGTCATTTTCTTCTCCAAATCATTTTACAGATAAGGAAATTGAGAGAAACACAGGATTATGTGGCTGTCCAGGGTCACACATATAATAAGTTTCTAAGGCCAGAGTTGAACTTAGGAAGATGAGTCTTCTTAAATCCATGCCCAGAGCTCTTTCCTCTGTGCCACCTAGTTGCCCCTTTAGCAGCACTGCACACTTTTAAATTGGTTGAGGATCAATAGTCAATAATCAACAAACATTTATTAAGTACCTCCTACATGACAGGCTAAGTGCTGAATGGACAGATGGGGCAAACTTACCACTGTGTTGATATCTACAGAATTTGATACTAAGATGAAATCCTTGAGTACAGTGTACTCTGTACTCAGGGGCATTTCTCTGAGAGCACACAACTGTGTATACATTGTATTATTCAAGAAGAACCTAAGTTTCTTGAGGTCAGGGACTGTTTCACTTTTGTCTTTGTTTCCTTTTGCCCAACCTGGTATGTGACACAGAATTAATAAGGGCTTATTGAATGGGAATGATAATAGGAAGAACAACAAAGCAGGCACAAGGGAGCTACGTTCCAAACCAGGCACAAGGGAACTAGGTTCCAATCCTGACTGGGTCATTAGGACTCAACTCTCCCAATTTCATTAAATTAAAATGGAGAAATTAAATGAAGAAAATATGAAGAAATTAAAACTGGAGAAGACATTCATTGCAGAACTGGAAAGGGGAAACGATTATCCTAATTTTCAAATAACTGAAGAGATTATGATTTGAAAACTAGAGGAAAGTAATCTTGATTTCTACTCCTAGTATAATTCTAGCATGTCCTTATTTTTTTTAAGCTTTTTTTTTTCAAAACATACGCATGAACAATTCTTCCACATTAGCCCTTGCAAAACCCTGTTCTAATTTCCCCTCCTTCCCCCACCCCCTCACCTGTATGGCAAGTTGTCCAATACATGTTAAACATGGTAGAAATTTATGTTAAATCCAATATATGTATACATATTTATACAATTATTGTAGCATGAATTATTAAATTGGGGATAAGTGGATATTTTGTAAAAGAAGCAATGGCCAGGACAAGCCAATATGAGATGAGGCTAGTGAATGTGGTCCCATTGTATTCTTCTTGAAGTCAGACCAGATCTAGAATATTATGCTTAGTTCTCAGGAAGAGCTTAATATTAGAAAAGACATTTAAAAACTGTACTGCATCTAGGGGACAGTAATAATTTTGGTGAAGGCCCTTGAAATCATGCCATTTGAGGAATGGTTGAAAGAACCAGGAATGCTTAAAGTAGAGGAGACTTGTGGGGGATAGGATAGCTTTCTTCAAGGCAAAGAAGTGCTACCATTTTGCAGAGGGATTATATTTGTTCTTCTTGTTTCTAGAAAATAGAATTAAAAACCCCGAGATGCAGTTGCCAAGAAACAAATTTAGATTTAATATAACAAAACCTTCTCAATAGTTAGAGCTATCCAGAAGAGAAATTAGCTTTCCCTTCACTACAGGACTTAAGAACAAAAGTAAGACAATCAGTTATCAAGTATATCTTAGAAACAATTTTATTTTTCAGGACTGAGTTGAATTAGATGGCCTTTGAGACTTCTTGCAACTCCAAAATTTTGTGATTTAAGTGGGCCTTACCATCTGATTCACCCCAATTGTTCTCCCCTACATCCCTCTCTTAGAAGATGACTTTCTAGGATCTTTCATTTGTATCATATTGATACAGATGACACATCTGTATTATACTTGCTGATACATATTTGCTGTTTGATCATAGGCAAATCACTTAATCTCTCAGTGTCTAGGACTACTTTCTAAAATAAGTTCTAGAGCAGTTAGATGGCTTAGTAGATAGAGCACAGACCCTTGAGTCAGGAGAACCTGGCTTCAAATCTGGCCTCAGATACTAGCTGTGTGGTCCTGCACAAGTCACTTAATTCCAATTGCCTCCAAAAATAACGAATTTCAGGGCTAGTCTATATCAGAGGAAGGAATTCCTGATTAAAAAAAAAAAAAAACCTCATAGATCCATACTTCTTCCCCAATAAAAAAGTTCAAGGAATTTTGATAAATGTTGTGGGAGCTAAAATCAATAATAAAACCATCTCTTTCCTCAAGAAGCTTGCATTTTATTGAAATGGAAGTCTATGGAATGGGGAGAGGGGAAAAGAGCACAAGAAAATATATGAAAAAGCATATACAAAATAATAAAAAGAGGGAGAAAGTATTGATAATTTAGAGGGGATAGAACGGACCTCATACAGGAGATGATACCTGAACTCAGTTTTAAAGGTTAGGAGGAAGACAGCATCCTCCTAACACAGGGGTGAGGGGAAGAGCCCTATTCACCCCATAATAGACATACTGTCTTTGTCTTCTTTCTGTATCTCTTCTACCACCAATTCAATCCTCAGATGTTATTCAGTCTGTGCTTATTGGCTGACCAGTTAGGGAACTCTTTGTCATCAAGCCAAGAACAGCCTCTCTGTTTGATGAATGAAACAGCCTGGAAAATGACTCCAATGAGAATTTGGAAAGAGAAGTAAAGCAATGGAACATAACACTAGTGGCCATAAGATTTAAAAAGAAGGAAAATGCTATCCTTTGTTCAGGCCCTATGGAGGGCAGTAGTGACCTGACAAAGAAGAAAAGATTCCTAGGTCTGATTGATGCTAGGCTCATGTGACTAGCTCAGCAAACTCTCATTTTTACAAAAGAAGAACTCCCTAGATAATTGATACAGGTATCTTTCCCTTGGATCCTTACAAAATGGTCCTTGAGTTTTATCTCTGCTCATTCTCTCTTGATTGTAAACCAACTAAACTACAGAAGTTCATTTTTTCATATTCATAAGTCAAAGATTTTCCCCATGAATTCTCTATTTCTAAGTTTAGGCTTTCAAGTGAAATGACTTTATTCCGCCATTACTTTTTTTTCTGAGCAAGGTAATTGGCAATTACTTATTTTTGACACCAGCAGGAAATTTAGTAATCTGCAAAATAAATAGAGCTAAGGGCATGAAAGCCTTTGTGTAGATTTCTGCATTTCTTGGCTCTTTGCTTCTCCAAGCCCTCATGTTATCTATTTCTATCTGCATTAGGCATTTTGCATTATTAGTCTCAGCTTTTTTCTTCGATCTTCTGTTTTGTCCTAGTTTTCTTGGAACCTTAGAGATAGATAGCAGAATAGGAGTTATGTTTAAGGACTGTTAATGTCCTGGGCAAAAGATGTCAGCACAATATATTGAATGTCCTAGCTTCTGGAATTCCCTAAATACTGTCATTACACTGGAAATAGTTGTGCAACTTGGGATTGCATGGAGGAGGTTTAGGCATTTGCAGGCCAAGCTATAGAGACCCAAAGAGGAGAAAGCTGAACTGATCATGCTGGAGAATAAAGAATATAAAATTATGTCAATGGAAGGAACTAGAGTGAGAGCCATAAGAGACCAGGAAAGATCTATGCATAGGAATGAGAGGGTTAAGGAAAGCAATGATATGCAAAGCAAGTGAAAAACAGGCTGACAGCAGAATGAGCATACTCTGGGGTGTGTCATTTTACACTAGCTTTCCATGTGCTTGCTGTAGCCCTTCTGTTTCTAAAAGGCAAAATATTTTCAAATGTCAACCACACAAAATACTGCTCAAAGTGATTATCTCTACTTTCCTCCTATTCCCTCCTTTTTCTTACTTCCTTATAGTTGATGAGGGCAACAATATGTTTCTACTCACCTAACTTTGTGATCTTGGACTCTTAATTCTACCTTCTCCTTCCCCTCATTCTCTCTAGCCAATGAAATGATAACTCTTCTTAATTTTACTTCAAAAATATCTCACATCCATCTGAGTCTCCCTCCTACCCTCACATCTCTAGCCTTCTCATCACGCTTGCTGCCTTCAGTCATTCCATTTTCTGATCTATCATCCATACAGATGCAAAATTAATATTTTTCCAGCTCAGGTCTGATTATATCATTCTATTGCTCAAGACAATTGCTTCTAGGATAACACATATTTCTGTAACAGAGCTAAAGCCAATCTTTTCAGATTTACTTCACATTTTCCTCCTTCATACTCTAAATTCTACCCTAAGATTTCTTTGCAAAACATATCATTTCTTATCTTTATAATTTTATAAAGACTGAATCCTGTGCTTGGAATACTCTACCTTTTCATCTCTGCCTCTTAGAATACTCTAATTCCTTTTAAGACTCAGCTCAAGTAACATTTCCTGACTAAATCCTATCATGATCTTCTCAATGGATAATCTCCCTTACCTTATTAGGGAAGGAACCATTTTATTTTCACATTGTATCAAGCACTTGGAATACGGGAGATACTTAATAAATTTTTATTGAAAGAATGAACACAGAGACAGGAGTAGGCTTACATTACTTGTCAATTTGCTTTCTTCCTGTTAGTAGAACTCTAGTACCATCTCTTTTCTAAAACAACTGCATTCCCTGCTCAGAATTTTGTTATATCTAACCTAATGGGAGAAGATAATATTTATCCTTCATGATATCAGATGGCATTAGACGCATTAAAGATCCTCCCCTTAACCCATCATTCAACATCTTACTCAACACTTTTCATTAACAGCCAATCATGTTTTTAACAGGAATAAGTACATTCATTTAGCAAATGTTAGCAGATATGTAACTCAGTTTCCTTAAGTAATAGAAGAGTATTGGACTAGAAGGCTTCAAAATATTCTTTCAGTCTTTAGTCAAAATGCTAATCTGGCATTTTTAATACTTTAATATTATTATGCTCTCTCACATGTATAAGTGGATGAATACATGATTAAAATGATAAATAGATATGAATGGAAAAAGTAGAGTGCCTGATTTGGCAAAATAAAGGGGAAAAAAACCATGAATATACAGAAGGGGAGTAAAATTTAGGAAAGAAAACAGTGCAGAATGTGCAAAAATGTAGTTGAATATAGGGAGGAACAGTAGCTGCAATCCCATAACTATAGGATACATAATTAGTTTATTTCAGGTTATAAGACTCCTTTAGAAATATTTGGTAAATACTGGTATCAAAATTTGCTTTGACTCCACAGATCAATGAAGTTCATGTAGTTATCATTTCTTTAACAGGCTCCTGGGATGTTCCTTGCATGTACTAAGCTGAACACACTTGGAGTGAGCTTCTACTTCAGGAAAGCAGGATATGGCAAGTCATATTTTTCTAACTTAGTCATATATTTCTTCTGTCTCAAAATCTCCTTGTCCTTGCATTTCCTGTTTTTATTGCTTATTTGGTCTGATGATTTGACTGCTTTTTAAATAAACTACCCTGAAAGTCCAGATTCTATGTATTTCTGAGTCTTAAGCTACCTGGATTTTCTTTGAGATCTATTCATGGTCTTGTAGGTAAAATCAGTCCTCACAACAGATTCATTTATGTTATGTTTCTTTTGGGAAAAAGGGCAATTAAGGTCTAATGACTTGAGTATTTTCTATGGCATGATAACCTACCAGTCTGAAATTGGGATGCAAAAATTCAGTTCGATTCAGCAATCATTTATTCAGTGTCTATAATGTACTAGGTATTACACCAAGGGTTGGAGATATAAAGAGACAAAAACCAATCCCTGACCTCAAGGAGATTATAATCTAATTATGGGGAAAAATAGACAAATAAGTAAAAACCCAGCTAATATGTAAGATGAATAAGAAATAATTAAAAGAGGGAAAATACTAGAATTAAAAAGAGTTAGGGAAGGATTCCTCTAGAAGGTAGGGTTTTAGTTGGAACTCAAAATAAGTCCCCTAAGTCAGTAATCAGAGTGGAAGAGAGAAAATATCCAGAATTTCTGATGCTCAGATTCCTAGGCAGATCCACATTTAAAATTAATGGAATACTTAGATATGAAAGAGGAATTCATTATCAGGTGTAATATTTGAATCATATAGTATTAGATATCCCACATTTGTCAAAATTAAGTAATTGCCAATTATTTTAGAAGAATAGAGAAGTTAGATGAAATCTTTTCTTCTTTCTAATGATGTGAAAAATGGCATTATATTTTAAGGATACACAGATGACACAGTCCTTTTCTTACTTTAATACTATAAATAAGTCTTATTTTTTGTCAGCATTGATTTATCACATACTGATGAATCAGTGAAGAATCATTATTCCGGATCCTCAGAGAATCACTAAAACAATCACAACACGTTTTTAACTCAAAGAGTGGCAACATTTTATAATGGAGAAATGCCTGGAGTTGGGAATCATCAAAATAGTATGTCAGGTATGGCTTTTCTCTTCAAACTCGTACAAGCAATTTAACTTGGATGGGTCTTTGTTTCTTCTTAACAACAACTGACATACCAATAGAGCCTTAAGGTTTGTAGCTTGCTTGAACATGTGTCGTTCTCTTATGATTCTTATGGAACATTTGAAGGTTAGTTACCCTCAAATATGGCTATCCCAATTCTACAGATGAGATGATTGGACCTCAAATAAATCAAATGACTTATTTATGATCACACAACTTGTCATTGTCAAGAGCTGGATTCAACCCAAAATCTGTTTTGCCTTTAAATTCAATACTCTTTCCTCTTTCAGTGTTGCTACATTATAAAACCATATGTCAGACTGGATGAAATGTGGCATCAGAGGGAAAAAAAGAGTTAGATTTTAATTCAGAAAGCCTAGATTTAAACTCTACTGCTACTTGCTATCTGTGGAACCTTCAGTAAGTCACTGGGTTTATCTGGGCCTCAGTTCTGTAATCTGTACAATGAGGTCATTGACTAGGGAGGTGACTTCTAAGATCACTTCCATGTCTATGATCTTAAAATCTCCAAGTATCCATTGCAGCATTAACTTTCCATGATTCCATGTCAAAGTTCTTTCAGCCTAACATTTATTTAGCATTTTAAAATTTGCAAAGCTTTTTAAATAAAACTTATTTTATTAAAACAAAACCATTGAAATGTAGGTGCTATTCTTATCCTCATTTTTCACATGAAGAAACTGAAGCAGGCAGACATCAAATTACTTGTGTGGGTATACCTAGCTAAGTAAGTATCCAAAGCAGAATTTGAATAAAGGTCTTGATTCTAAGTCCCAAGCTCTTTATCTACTCTTTCTCCAATCTATCTCTAGTCTTTTCTACCTATGAACCTGATTCTGCACATTGGTATCCATATGGAAAATTGAAAGGATGTCTGAGACTTATTGATTCTTAAACAATGAGGGGAATGGAGAAGAAGAAGGCTATTGAACAAAAAGAATAATTTAAAATCATACTCTCACTTTTTGTAAGTAGGATCAATTTACTTTTTTATTTCTGGTAAAAATGAAAAATTGAGATTCTTTGTGGAATAAATTTTATTCTTTGTTTTATTTTAATTTCACAAACATGAAGATTCAACTTATCATAGCAATATCACTATTAAATCTATACTCCAAAGAGATCAAAGAAAAAGTAAATGGACAAATATGTACAAAACTATTTATAGTAGCTCTTTTTGTGAAGGCAAAGAAGTGGAAATCGAGGGGATGATCGTCAGTTGGAGAATGGCTCAAGAAGTCATGGCATATGATTGTGATGGCATACTATTGTGCTATGGGAAATAATGTGAGGATTTCAGAAAAAAAAGACAAGACATATGAATTGAGGCAAAGTGAAGTGAGAAAATCCAGCAGATCTCTGTGCACACTAACAGAAGTGCTTTAATGTTGTTCAACTGTAAAAGATGTAGCTACCACAATCAACACAATGATCTAAGACGATTCCAATGAACTCATGATATTAAAAAATGCTATCCACCTCCAGAAAGAGAGCTCATGAATTCTGAGTGAAAACTGAAGTATACCTTTCTTGCTTTTTATTTTGTGATAGAACTAATCTGAAAATATATTTTGCATGATTTCACATATATAATTGACATATTTTTTGCCTTCTTAGTGGGGAGATGAGGGTTAGGAGGGAAGGAGAGGATAGGAAACTAAAAATTTAAAAAGAAAAGAATGTTAAAAATAATAGATGTTTTTTAAAGGCAGGAAGCAGGAACAATAAGTAATAAGGTTGGACAGGCAGATTGAAATGAAAACAGACTAGAGAACAGATAGGAAGCTCCTGGAAGTCCAGACAAGAGATAGTGAAGATCTAAATTAGTTAGTGGCAATGAATAGGAGGCAGATGCTAGAGGCATCCATGATGTAAAATTAACCAGATTTTGGAAAGCAGAGCCACTGTAGAGGAACAAGGAAAAAAGAGAATTTTTGATCCTGAAGGACTACAGGGGTTGCCTGTAGTACCCCATTCAGGGAAACTGAGTAGTCTATTTCATTTTTTTTGTCTTTGCATCTCCTCTTTTGCATGTGTGGTATAGTGGCTTCAAATTCAGGAACACCAGAGTGAAAGTCCTATTTCTGATTCACATTAGTAACACTAGGGAAGTCATAACTTCTGAATACTCTAGGCAAATCTATTTTAAAATTCCTTTTCTGTCACTCTCTCCTATCTTCTCTTCTTCTCGCTTTCCTTCTCTCCTTTTCTTACTCTCTCTTTTCCTTCTTCCCTTCTTTCCTTTCTTCCTTCTTCCTTTTCTTCTTTCCTTTCTTCCTTTCTTCCCTCCTTCCCTCTCTTCCATACTCCTTCCCTCCCTCCATTCCTTCCTTTTTTTCCTCCCTCTCTCCCTTCCTTCCTTTTTATTTCTTTCTCATAACCATGCTTATGAAAGTATAAAGTACTAAATTAATGTAAGAAATTTTTATTAGTAGTAGTAATCAAAGGATACTTCTCTAAAGACTCCATCTTCCCCATTTGGTTTGGAAGCTCAGATCTGAACCTGAGCTACAATAAAAAGGGTCTGACCACTGCTGAAGAAAATGGATTACCCGTTTCTTCCTACTTATAAAGGTACAACATTTTTTTGCACCAGAGCCCTATCACTGGCTAATGTTTAGCTATAAATATGAGGTAATGACTCATTTAAAGCAAGAACTATATCCATTGCCTCTATTCCTAAATGAAAATGGAGCCAGCCAAAAGTATGGTATCTTCTTAATATTTCTTATTTCATGAGGAAATATAGGAGTGGAACCAAGGAGGCAGCATTTGTGAGTCATGGACACCTTGTAAAAAACAGAAAGAAAGGGCTGGTTATGTTGCTAATTATGTGCTCTCTCTGCAGGGAGCATAGGATAGTGCTGAATATATAATACAGAGCCATCAATCTGACCCCTTGCTAAAGCACTAACTTCACTTTAAATTGTTTTTAAAATGGAGTGTCAGATTCTGTCTTGAAGCATTCACTGGGAATAACCATATTCCACAGACCAGTTTGGGAGATTATTGATCTGAGGATCTTTTTTGATTACTAATTCTATTAAGCTTAGGCTTTTGAGTTCTCTAATGATGTCATTCTTAAGGATGCTGTTACCAGTGGGATAAGAAAAAATAATCCCTAATGATGCCTTCTGAATGGGATGTTGTTCATTATTATTGACTTTTCTTTCAGGTATTTTCTCCCTGAAATTTCTAAGTGGGTTAAATATATTGTTACTCTCGAAAATAAGAGAGATGGGAAGATGTGGTTCAGAGCAAGGCTGAGTTGGAAAAACATTCGGATTTTTAGAAGTGATTTGCCATTTAATTGAACTATCCAGTCAAAAAACAAAGAAGTCCCTTAGAATATCAAGAACTTGAGTAGAGATGTTCCAAAACCTCTAACAACTTTCTTCTTTTGCCCAGGCTGCAATTAGTTTAGGATAATCTTTAAGTGTATAGCTCATTTCTGTCTCAATTTTAAAAGTCAGTATGGCATTGTGAATAAACTTGGAATTAGGAAGACCTCCATTGGAATTCTGCCTCAAATACTCACTAGCTATATGAATTTACTTTACTAATCCTGGGGAAATTGCCTAACATAAAGTTGTTTCACCTCAATGAGACTGTTTCTGTACCTGTAAAATGAGGGGATCACACTCAATGGCTTTTAAGGTCCCTTCTAGCTCTAAATATATGGTCCTAAAATCCTATCCTAGAACTGCAGGGGTTTGGATATAGAGACCAAGGAAAAATTACACACTCCCCATTCCTCCCTCTCCCTTTCCTTCTCCTCTTCTTTTTTTTTCTCATATTTATATTATACTTTATAATTTTGAAATACTTTAACATCTATTATTTCATTGAATTCTCAAAACATCCCTGAAAGGTCAATGAGAAAGTTTGTTTTATTTCCATGTCAGAGATGGGAGGCTGAGATTCAGAATTCTCAAGAGAATTATCCAATGTTACATAACTAGTTTGGTGAAAGAGTTGCAATATAAAATCCAAGTTTACTGCCCCATGGTTTGGTTTTTAGAGAAATATTAAAGGGGGATGCAAGGAAAGAGAGGCTATGTATCAAACCAATCATGATGAACATGTTTAAGTTCCTACTGTATAAGGCCCAGCTATGTCTTTCTACTTTTACTTATTATAGTAAAAAGGGAAACTGAACTACAGTCAGAAATTCAGACAGTGCTTTGGACCTTTAAAAAGATGACACAATTTCTTTGAGCATCTGTTTTCAGCTATAAAATGGGGATTATGACAACATCTACAAAGTAATTATGATTTGTTTTGACCTAGCAGAGACTTATAAGTTTTACTCAATGCCCTACAAACAATTCATTATCTGATACATATTTCAGCGTTTGACCAAACAGCTGACCAACAGTTTGACCAAACTATATTCTTATACTGATATATTACCAATAAGCTTTAGTTTAGAGCAAAAATTCTCTCAGTGGTTGATATTAGGAAGAATTTTCTAATAATGCTTTGGGACACTAAAGAGCATTACCAAGAGAAGCTATTGTTTGTCCATGGGAAAAATGATTCCTGGCATCCACTATGTTTACATACTCTCTTTTTCTACTTCATTTCAACCTTTAGTCTTCAGTTCAACCTATCTGCTTAAATGTCTAGTTGAAATCTCATATACTCCATACAATGTTCCCTGAACACATACACTGAAAGGAAATCTCCTGCATTCAAATACCATGCATTTTTATGCCACTCCAAGTTGGTGAATCACAGAATCTCAGGTTGGAAGAAAACTCCAAGAATGCAGATTTCAACCCATACCTGGACAATAATCTCATCTGAAACACCCTTTAAAAGTGACCTTTTGTTGTCTGATCCACTATAAGGCAATCTTCACCTCTGAGGTCAGCCCATTTAACTTCTGGGTCTAATTGTTAAGAATTCCTCTTTTTATGAAGCTTAAATTTGCCTCCCTTCAACATTTGCTGATTTCTTGAAGCTCCATCCTGTGGGATTAAGCAGAACCAGTCTAATGCTTCCCACCCATGACAGCCTTTCAAATACTTGAAGACAGTTAACAGGCCCTCTCTAAGTTTTCTCTTTGGCAAGTTGGATATGTCTTATTTTTTCAACTGATATAATAAAGCATGTTTTTCCAGTGCTCTCATCATTTCCCCTAATTCACCCCAACTTTGTCAATGCTTTTTCTAAACTGTGGTGCCCCGATCTCAACATAGTACTCCAAATGTCTAGATGTCATCTTGTCAGATCATAAGAGAGCAGGATGATCACTTCTTTTATTTTAGATATTGTTCCTTTTTAATCTAGCCTAATGCTCTCACCATATTTTTTGGCTACCATCATACAATTCATGTTTTCTAAATCCACTAAACCTCCTCGATTTTTTTGGTATAATCTGCTGAATTCTTGAACATCTCTTCCAATATGGTAGTTCTCATTCCCAGTTTCATATCATCACAAGTTTGGTTAGTGAAGGATGCCAATTCTGCCTTCATCCAAACCATCAAAAAGAATATTATACTTATCATTTGGTGCTTATCATACATTGTTTTGTAACATCTCCATAACTAGCTCTACCAATTATTAATTACTATGAACTGTTGTTAAACTCTTTCATCATTGTATTCTCTGCTACAACTCCCTTCTGGGAAATATAATGAAAAGGTAGAATAAGCAATGGGTGTGTTTTATACCCTTTATACACAAATACCATAGTTACTCATATTTATCTAAATACTTCAGCTTTACAAAACATTTTCTGCTAAAATTTTTGTGAGACAGTTTGAGTATCAACATACTTTTATACCCAAGGAAGCTGATGCTCACAGATATTAAGGATCTTGCCCACAAATATATCACTAGCAAATATTAGAGTTGGAACTTGATCTCAGGATTCTGAATTTCAGTCTTGGGTTCTTTTTCCAGTGACCAAATTATGGAAAAAAATGAATATTTTGGAAAACAAAGAAAACGAATAATAATATAATAAAACATTCTGAAAGGACAATATTGTCACTTTAGTTATTATCGATTTTCCTCGTCATTGTGTTATATCTGAAGGAATAATAAATAAATGGTTTTTGGATTTTTATGGATTTATCTTCCAAAAAGATTTTTTAAGGAACAGGGCTTGGGTTTTACTCTTTGTATCCACCAGTTCCCCATCCATTTTGGACTTGATCAATAAATGCAAAACTGATTTTTAATGAATTTCACTTGTTAGAGTCACCATTTCTTGTGCTTTTTACTTTTCTATAAAAGTCCTGTTTGGGTAGCTTCCTCTTTTGGCCCCTTGGTGAATCCATAAATTGGATTTAGAATAAGCTTACAATAGACTTCATTGTCTCTGTCCCTTGTCTACTTCTTTCTTCCTTGTGGCACTGCCTGAGAGTTCTTAAGCCTTAGAACAGGAGAAAGAAACTAGAAAGTGTTCCTCTGTCAGAGAGATCTCGGAAGCAGGGGAATATTGGTTACTAGAGAGAGATATTAATGGAGGTACTGGGAGAAAGAATGGGGTGGGAGGATAGGAGGACTACCTATGTGTTATTACCAGAAAATTATGAAGCTTTTAAAATGTTTACAATTATATATAATCTAGAACTAGGAAGCAATTTGATTCTCCAGGAAAAGCAAACACCATTCTAATCCCTAGATGGTCCTAGACAATATAGAACACTTGTTTTCATAAAAGGATATGTTTTTATGCATGAACTTGTGAGATTTGGCTACCCTTCCAACTTCCCTTTAACTGAGCTTTCATCAGACCCTTTTCTAACTTATTGGGAATATTCTACTTGCAAGAAACAGCTGTCCTTAAGCAGTGATAGACAGCTTGGAGGAAAGGTTTCTTCCCTTGGACACACACAGTTCAGCCCTGCCACTGTCAATCTATATTTGATACTGTTTTCATTCCTTCTTGGGAAGAAGAGCGTCCCTTACCCTCAAAAATCACTCCTTATAGTAAGGGAGGTCAGAGTCTTCACCTGCAGTGAGAGTCATACCCTTGAGCAGGCCCAGACTGCCACTTCAGTCAGTCAGTAAACATTTGTTGAAGGTTGACTAAAACCAGGCACTTAGGTAAATGCTGTGGATACAAAGGAAGGAAAGAGCCAGTCCCTAACTTTAAAGAGTTTACATTCTAATAGAGGAAGTTGACAGACAAAAGAAAGCCAAAAAACAAGGTGGGAGGTTGAAAGAGGAAAAGCGTTCTATTTGAGGGAATGATGGGAAAGTCCAGCTGTACAACCCAGTCAGAAATAAAGAAAGGACTGGTATCCTTCAAAAGGGAGGAGCTCTCCACTCTAATAAGCATTAGAAGGTACTTGAATGCCACTTTGGTCAACTTTCCCAAGTCTGAATTAAGACACTCATTATTTAAAAGCTTACTTGACAGTAAAGGGGGGGGAGGGGGGACAAGACCTGTGCATAGACCAGTATTCAGGAGACCTGGTTTCTAGACCCACATCAGCCATTTATTAGGTATAAACTGTTAGGCAGGTCCGTTATTCTATCATTCTCCTCATCTCTGAAATGGGAAAAATCATACTTTCTTCCCTATATTTTATTGTTTTGAAGATCAAATGGGATTGTGTATAGGAAAGTGCTTTAAAAAGAATGAAATGCAACATTCCTAAGCTGATTTACATACAAGATCTCATTTTATTTAGACAACTTTGAGAACAGATAGTATAGGTATTATAATCTCCAATTTACAGTTGAAGAAACTTTGGCTCAGATAAATCAATTGATTTGTCCAAAGTTACACAATGAATAGTTACTAAGGATATAATTTAAGATCATGCCTCTTCTGACTTTGAAGAGGCGAGGGGTAGAAGAATGAGAAATGTTTTTTCCATTGCACTGTACTCCCTTTTTGCAAGGTTATATGAAGTACTGATGGTTCTGTCGATGATATTGATACTCCTGATTTCCAAGGGGGCAAATTACACTAACTGTGAATTTTAATACTTATAATAACTCAATTTCACATAGCACTTTGTGTTGATTACAAAGTGTTTTTCTCCATAATTCTATGAGATTGACAGATGAGGAAAAATAGTTCTGAAAGTTTGACTTGGACCTAGTCCCAAAGCCAATAAAGGACTACAGTACGGTGGAAAGATGGCTATATCTGGAGTTTAAGGACCCTCACTTATGGCCCAAATTCAGTTACTTCTCCTAATTTTTTATATATGTCCTAAGTGCACTCATCTGTGATCATGTATCTAGTTTCCTAAAGAAGCCTAAACTCCTTGAGGGCAAAAATGATCTCATTTTAAATTTATATTCCCATTTTCATGCATATACAATTAGCACACTATCTGATGAACTGATTTTATTTGTCTTGGCTTCGCTACTTACTATTGGCATGATATTGAATAGCTCACTAAATTTTCTAACGCACCAATTCCTTTATTTATATAAAGAAGAATTGGGTTAGCCTACTTCTGAGGTCCTTTCTAGCTTAAGAGCCTGTGATCCTGAATGATTAAAAATAGTCATAAATCCATAGTTCATGGAAAAAGCAATTGAGTTAGAATTAGAGGCTCAAATTCCCAATCTGTCCCTTGCCACTGTGATATTTAGCCATGGCATTTCATGGCCTTAGGTTCATGATCAGTAAGGTTAGGTGCTTAGACTATATGGAAGCCCTATGATTCCAAGTCCATGGAATCACACTTTATCATAACATGATATAGAGACAGGACGAATGGGTGGATAACATTTCTAATTATGATTTCTTCGATTTGGTGTTTTCTCAGTAGGATAGGGAATATAACTACTCATTTTTACTGAAATCACAAAATGCTGCCCAGATTTCATATCTAAGGAAGCCCCTGTACTTCACAAGGAGTCCCTTATGCCAAAAAAACGTCTCACAGACATGAATTCTCTTTTGATATTACAAACAATCTTATCTGTATTTACCCTGTCTTATGTAAATTTATAATCTTGATCTAGACATTGGGGACATATAGTGATTTCCACTTTGAAGGAAATAGATTAGTGAAACTATCACTTGACTCTCAATCTGAAAATGTTCATTTCAAACCTATTATCCATCATGATGTTCATTGTATTGAACAAATTAAAAACAGTTAACAGTTAAATGAATTCCATGCTTTATGGAAAAGGGAGCTCTGCAGTTATTTGGAATGACCCCAGGGACTAATACTGAAGAATTTAAACATATATAAACTGTGCTGTTAAATAATTGTTACTATATCCAAAGACTGCAAATCAATCCAAAACAAAATATTGTTTTACATGTAACTGGTAAAAAGAAAATTTTTAAAAAATGAATGCTAAATTTTTTCTTGACATGTAAGGGAAAAATAAAATACTATTAAAAAGAAAAAAACCTTAAAATTTCATAGTGTTCCCTCCAAATTCACCAAAATAATGAAGTTTTAACTTTCTTTAATTTTATACTTAAATATATGTTAGACAGTACTTCTGGCAAGAATGGAGGAGATAAAGCCAAACACAAAACAGTATTTTCATCAATGTAGCCAATTAGAAGTTTTAAATCAAAAGTTTGCTGCTTCAAATTTTACTAATTGTTGATATAAAATATAGAGGTATGGGAAACTATATGAAAGGATTTAGACATATATGACCCTGTTGTTGATCTTGAGAAAGTTAAATTACTAAATATTTGAAGGTACAAGTTATATATTGTATTGATACACAATTAGGGAACAATTTAAAGAAGCATAAACTAAAAAAAAAAATACATCAAGTCAAAAAGGCCTCCAGGACATTGGAGAAAATTTCCATTGTGAAGTTATGGGAGGATATAGTAAAAAGTAGCACAGGATAGGCAGACACAGGTATGTGTGCATACCTGTGCATACAGGGTATGATATGCATAATGGGATCCCAGATTTATTTCCAATTGCTACTGAATGATCTAATCTGAGATTTCAAAGAAAACGAAGTCTTTCTTGTTTAATCTCTACCTGAAACATGAATCCCCTCTAAAAAGGAGGAAGAGTTATTGGTCATTTAGTTCTAATTTGGAGAACTTCCAGTAAGAGGAAACGGGATGTTTTCAAGATGTGAAGTATTTGACACAAGTAGCTCACTGTGAATAGTTTTTTTCATGTTCACAAAGACTTCATGAAAGAAGTCAAACTTAATCTTGCCTATGAAGTAAGATTAAGACTTGAAGGGGATAAAGGAAATTGGGAAGAGCATTCTGTAGTCTGAAGTTTTGTGTATACCTAGAAGGAATTATCCAGAAAATGATAGAAAACATCAAGACTTAGACATGTAACAAAACCAAGGACAATGGATAGACGATACAAAGGAGCAAGTCTAGGTTTGACATCAGAAATATAATAATCAGAGCCATCCCAACATGGAAAGGGCCTACCTTCTTAGAAAGGTGCCATATTTCTTATCAATAGAGGTCTTTGAACAAAGCCCAGTCAATCATTTATCTGTCCAGCATATTGTAGGAAAGATTCCTTTCCATGTACTAGTTAACCTAGAAGGATTCTGAGTTTTTTTTTATTCTGAAATTCAATGATTCACTTTGTTTACAAATTAGCAAGAAATGCCTCTTTTTAATTATATAAAAGTCATATTTAAATTTTGGATGAATTCAACTTAATATGTTCTAATATGTTCATTACATCTGACATAGATTTGGATGGATTCCAGCAGTGATCATCCAGCTACCCTTTAAATTCAGCTGAAGTTAACAGCAATTCTCTGCTGCCTTTCCATAAGTTGCTTCCATGGAATTAAGTAAAGTCCTAGAATTCTCAGCAAGTAATAAGGCCATTATAATAACCATTTTAATAAAATTTTCAATAGTTAAGCCATCTTTTGGTAATTTATTTCTAGGAAACAGCCTCTGAATCATAGGCCTGAAAAGGTCATCAAATGTACTAGGTTTAGCTAAAGTAATAAGGGGAAAAAAGAAATAAGAAATTCTGCAATGATAGGGGAAAGGGCATTAAGAGTAACAAACATGATGTCATAGCTGGTCTAGGACCAGACACTCAGAAAACAGTTTATAAATGTTAGGCCTTAATAAAACATAAGTAAAAGGTGTTGCCTATAGCAGGGCTTCTTAAGCTTTTTTCTACTCACATAAATTTCAATGCCATCTTGGGTATATAGTTATTTACTGATAACAAATCATAAAGAAATTAATTTTAAAATAATTCTATGATAGGAGATGGATATGCTTATTTAATTTTACATAATGAATTAAATCATGTTGAATATTTAATACCTTTTATTGTGGCCAAATTTTTCATATCCCATACATTCAGCTGCATGACCTCATATTAGGGTTGCAACCCATAGTTTAAGAAACATTGAGCTACAGGAACACCTCACTTTTTGAATTTTTACTATATCAGATAGATGATCAAGAAGAAGAAATAAGCAAAAATAAAATAAATCTTCAATTTGCTTAAAAGGCCAGCAGTCCAGATAGATTTAACTAAAAATCTGCTATTTTATTCTGTAAGAAAGGCTATTTTATTCTATAAGAAAGGCTGTTGGTCTTCATTCAAAGCTTATTGACTCAAATAATATTCTGTTTCAATAGATTTGCATACCTGATTTCCAAACCTTGAGCAGATGAGAATCAGCAAATTAAAAAGGAGGGGTGAGAGGTTGGATCCATGATAGGAAAATTCATTGAGTCCCCAAATGTTTTAATTGAAAAGGATTATAATTATCACTATATCTCACAATATATCATAATATATAACATGACATATAACATTCATGGAGAGTCCATAGGTTACATATAAGTTTATAACCATTGTCTCATCTGATCATTACAGCATCCTTGTAAGATACCTAGGATAAGTTTTATTTCCATTTGACAGAAGTGGGGAAAAAAAAAAAAAACTTGAGTCAAAGAAGTCAAATGAGTTGCCTAAAGTCATATTTGTAGGTAAGAAAGTAGCCTAAACCAGAGCTCAAGATACCTCAAAAAACTAGCAGTATTCTTTGCACTTCATAATATCTGTGAATCCAACAATAAGGATGCACACAAAAAAGTAAAATGACATCCCCCAAAATTGTCTCATATATTAAAGACTTAATACAATGACTAATGGTTAAAATAATAAACCTGAAGAAAGAACTAAATTATATTTAGAATGTTCTTTGGAAGAAAGCAGGGAAATATGTACTGCCTGTTTGAAAATAAATAAATAAATCTTTATTTTGTGCTTGTAGGAGCAAGCATCATTTATTTGGAAAACTTACTTATGAGGAAGATAGTGATATTGTTATTGGAAAGAATGTTGGATCTGGAGTCAGGAGGAGTGTATTTTATAAAATATTAGGAAGGAAGGAAGGAAGGAAGGAAGGAAGGAAGGAAGGAAGGAAGGAAGGAAGGAAGGAAGGAAGGAAGGAAAGAAGGAAAGAAGGAAACCAGCATTTAATTAAGTTTTTACTATATATATATATATATATATATATATATATATATATATATATGCTAGGTACTGTGATGAGCCCTTTACAAATATTATCTCATTTGATTCTCATAACAAACCTTGATAGTAGATGCAATCCTTAGCGTCATTTTACATAGAAGAAACTGAAGCAGATTGATGTTAGGTGACTTGAACAGGGTCATATAATTAATAGGTATCTAGATTGGGATTGAACTCAGGTCAGCCTAGCACCAAGCATCCTAGGTGCTTCAGACAAGATTTAGTATAATTCTCTCATTTACAAATGCATTACCTAGCCCTGGAATTTGGGCAAATCACTGACTCATAATTTCCATATTCCTCAAGATGGAGTTAATGATAATTTTGCTACTTAGTTTACAAAATGTGTATTTCTGGGGAACACTCTTCATGATTTACAATTGTTTTCTTCACAAAAATCCTGTGAACTAGGCAATAAAATATTATTACTTTTAGTTTCCAGATGAGAAAATAGATAAGTTGAAATGACTTGTCCACAATTATACAATAAGGAGGTATTTAAGTTGGCACTTGAACACCCTCTCTCAATTCTGAACCCACATCTCTTTTCATTATATTCTACTTCATGTCTGTCTGTATCTTTCCTCATATATACACATATGCACATGAATATATGAACTGCAAGATGGCACCGTTAGCAATTGCTCTGAAGTCAGGAAGACTCATTATGGGTAAATCATACTCTTATCAGTATCCATGTAGAATTTTCACAATTTGCTCAGCTTTCCTGCTTCAGTGTCCTCATCTATGAAGTGAGGAGAGTTGACTCGATAACTTCTGATGTTCCATATCTATAATCATAGATTGGTAAAGATTTCTGATGATCTGGAAGCACTGGTATCTCAGAGCACAAATATTTCAGAGCAGAAATATATCAATTTAAATCCCAGGGTTTCTTTAATAGGCAGTACTGAAGTTTCCTGTTATTTTAGGAACTGAGAGGTGATCATATCCACATAAACTATGTATTTTTAAGTCTTTAAGCTCTGAGTGGCCCTGCTGTTTAATAGTAACATGATTTATGGTACTGGTTTGGCAACACTCTGTCTACACGTTGTGTGGTGGTACAAAGGTGCATTTTGAGATGAGCTAAAAGATGGTTACAGAGCATGAATTATTTGGCTGCATGGCAGACTTGTAAACAGGAAGGCATGAAAAATGATGAATCATCTTTTCCCATCCCTCTGTATAAGACTGCAGACTGTATAATTTAAATTTTGCTTTCCTGCCAGCATTACCCATATAATGTGTCCATACACAAAAGAGTCCATCAAATACATTAAGAAACAAAAGCTATATTAAGGTTTCTGCAACTCCTGAAAAGTGCCATGAATAATTCAAATTTCTATGCATTAGGAATCCTCTAGCTAAAAACATATGGAAGGCACTTAACTAAAAGAAAATAGATAAATTAGCCAAATAATTTCATAGACTATCAATATGATTTTTAAGTTACTCTTAAAAATAAAATTGCCTTCACCAATGACTTTGAATACAATTTGCAAGCTTGCTCAATTTATGCTGACAGCAGTTGCTATATTGTTGCCTTGATGTAGAAATTGCAGAGATGGAGTTAAGGGGACATGTGAGTATATCAATCTTCAAAATTCAAAGAAAGGCAGATTGACAGAGATAAGGGCAATGGGTTAGGAATTGGAGTCACATTAGAACCTCGTATTGGTCACTTGCTACCTTTGTGACCCTGAGCCAAACTTCCACCACTCTGGACTCATTTCTTCAACTATAAAATGATGAAATTGTATTAGATTATCTCTAATGTTCCTTTTGTTTTAAATCAAAAGTTCTTAGCTTCTGATTTTTGTTTCATGGCCTTCCTTTGGCCATTCAATAACGCCAACAGATGCCTTATCAAAATAGTTTTTAAATGCATAAAATGAAATACACAGGATTACAAAGAAAATCAATTATACAAATACCCAATTATTACTTTTTAAAAAAAATTTCATAGAGCCCAAGTTAAGAAGTCTTGTTCTAACTAAATTCTAATTTCATAGATGTGTGAATGAGGATGAAAGTCATGTGGAACAGCTGGAAGTATCTGGGAGACACAGTGGGTAAAGCTCTGGGCTTGGGATCAGGGTGAGCTGAGTTCAAATCCAGCCTTAAACACTTACTAGCTGTGTGACAGTAGGTCATTTAAACCCTGCCTGTTTCCTCAACTGTAAAATGGAGATCATAATAATATTCACTTCCCTTCTCCTTATCACAGGGTTATAATGATTTTCATTTGGATGGTGAGGATGGTGATAGTAGTGGTGGTAAAGCTCATCTAGAGTATATCCTTGGGGGTTGAATGAAGACATTCAGCTTCACAAATATGTTGGATATATAACTCATTTCAGAAAGGAAGGTTATCTTTGTGGTATCCTGAATTTTCTATTCTGCTGAAAGGGAGGATGTAATGCAGGGGAGGGAGGCATGGGAAGCTATTTGCTTGTAGTACTTCTCCTCAAGGGTAGCATTTGGCAGGTAAAAAATGGAATAGGGTCTAAGGACGCATAAGAATGGGAGAAAAGGTGCTGGTGGACAAAAACTAATGATAGCTGCTTCCGTTTCCAGAAGGTGAAGAGTGAATCTGGAACAAAATGCCCCAAAGAACATGTTGTTGACATCTGCTAAATTTCTAGATAAAGCCTCAACTGTCTTGCCCTAGTTACAGCTGGAGTTAAAGTCATTGTTACCAATAAAAGTATTATAATTTCTTTACTATATTTCTTCCATTCTCTCCTTGGTTTCCCATGACTGATTTCAAGAGGGCCAACTTCTCTTTGATGGTATAAGCACAGACAGTAGTCTAAGAATACAAACTTCAGCCAAACATGTAATTTGTTTTTTATTGATAAACTGGGGGAGAAATGATGAATGGATTTTAATGCATAGTATAATACCATCCTGTGATTTATTTTGCCTATTTTTATTAATTGCATTCAGAGTAGAAAGAAATAAACTATTATCTACCAAGCTCCTGTCTGGTTAGTGTGTATCATGAATCACAGACTCATTCCTAAATAACTTCAGCAAATTTTACTTCAGTCCTATTACTGCCATTAACACATGCCTCTGATGTCATGTAATAGATAAGGTTAAGCACATATTCTATAAGAGACATGAAGCTTAGATTGTACAGGGAATCTATTACTAATACTGGAGTAGGAACTCTAACAAGACATATGCCTTACTACCGCTATGACTACATGCAGGTCATATGAATTCTTTTAACCTTAGTTTCTTCATCTATAAAATGGGAATAAAATGGTATCCATTTCCCTACCTCTTAGTGTTGGGAGAAAAGGGCTTTGTAAATTGAAGAGCGCTTATATAAATATAAGCTGTAATTATTATCTGGCACTCAGTCATTGAATTTGTGTATTAGTGAATGCTCTCCTCTTGCTACCTCTGTTGTAGTCACTATCTGGAATTCTATCCCCTCCATTCTGAAGTAGGCAGGAAACAGAGCAGAAAGTCCATGCTGGAAAATTATTTAATTTAACTCTTTTATTTTGTATATAAGAAAAATGAAGCCACATGATTGAAATGATAATGCAGGTGAAATGGATCCTCATCCTTTTATGAGGACATTTCTTTAACTACCTTTAACTTTATCTTCTTTAATAGCATTTCTTTGACTATCTTTCTAATATAATTTATTGTAGGATTATAAATTTACGACTGGAAGGAAACTTAGAAGCCATGGTATAACTGGGGCAAAAAGAGGTCAAGGGATTTGTCTGGGCTGACACAGCTAAGAGTTTCAGATGAGATTTGAATCCAGATCTTTCTGATTCTGTGTCCAGTGATCTACCAGTTATAGACTGCCTAGTGTACTTGTACCTAATCTGTCCCTACTTGCTATTCAACATTAATTAAGTCTTAGTTTTTCTTTTTGGAAGAGCAGAGTTAATACCTTGTAAAATTCCCAAGAGCAGGAAAACTCAAGCGCAAAGTAATATTTCTTTTGAGCAGACTCTTGTAGCAAAATCTCAATTCTAAAATCTCCATTTCAAATAACCTGAGATGAAATACCTGCAACATTCAAAGCTTTGGTGGATGAGCTGGGAGTCTGAGATGTTCAGAAGGGCTTTGGTTTTTAAAACCCCTGTCATCTCACACCTAAACACATATCTGAAATGTGCTCAAGTGCACACTGGTGGCTTCTAAGAGCTGTGTCACCCTTTCAAATGAACAGTGACTTTGTTGCTCATTAAGCCGGTGCGCCTGCAAACCTTTGAGAGTTTCCAACCACATAGTTGTTCTTTGGGGGCCACATTTACCTTAACTGCCACCTCAGGGCTCAATTTGGTTCCAGGAAAAGGAAAGAGTGGGCTGCAGACAGAGAATCTGTCATCCAATTTGCTCACTATCAAGTGTAAAGGTTCAGTGGGAAAAGCATCTTGGATTAAGAATTAGATTCTGCTGGTTCAAACCCTCATTAGCTGGATGACCATGAGTGAGTTATTTTTCTTTCTAGGCCTCGATTTGTTCACCTATAAAATTAGTAGTTGATATTATTCAATGGTCTCAAAGCACTCTTCCACCTTTAAATCTTATGTTTCAGTACAGTGTGTATCTAGGAACATCCATTTTCCATAAAATTAGCATTTTCAATAGTATTAACCTCTTTTTCTCTTTTTAAAAATTCTCCCCAAAGAGGTCTGTATATGAAGGCTTGAAGACATTTGAACAAATGAATTGAAGATCTTTTATCTACTCTATATATCTATATATACCTTTTAGAATATAAGCTTAAGATCAATGACAGTTTTTACTTTTTATTAGAATCTCTGACCCTAGTGATTTATACACACTTACATGTGTACATTATATATGTATATGTACATACATATATATAAGCTTGTGTATTCATATATAAAGAGAGAAAAGACAAGGATGAATGTTGAAATTTTCCTATGCATATGTTTTGAAAATAAAAAGCTTTAATAAAAAACATAAAGAGAAAAGAAAGACATGTATGTATATGTATATATATGCATGCATATAAAGAGCTATACACACATATATGCATACATGAGTGCATATATGTATATATACACACATACTTTGTGTGTATATGCACACATATGTACATATTTTCTCATATATAATTCCCAGGTTGTTCCAGAAGTCTTAGTGCAGTTTTTAAGCTATTAAATCTTTGTCTCCTGACTATGCTTTTGCACTGACTAGCCCCATGTCTTAAATGCTCTCTTTCCTTGCCTTTACTATTAGAATTGCTAATTTTTTTTCGAAACCCAATTGAAGTGCTATCTTTTACCTTTCTGGTCAACCTCCCATCCCTTAAGCTGTTAATAACTTTCCTCTATATAAATTATCATGTTTTTATTCTGTATGTACTAATCTATGTACATGTTTCCTTTTTATCTTTGTATTTTTGTAGCACAGATCCTGACAATGTAGGGAATATTTAATAAGCACTTATTCAGTGATTCTTTTCTCCTAAAATTACCAAACCTCTACAGTTACCCATGAATGGATAGCCATTTCAGAAAATAAGAGAATTATTCAGTTTCTTTCTGGATTGTTCTTCTAAGAACCTCATTTTTAATAGCCTTCTCCTAAGAATGGAATTCATTTTAAGATATCTCTGCCTGGGACTCAGCCAAAAGGATTTAGCTCTTACCAAGAAAGCTTTACCCTGAAAACTGCCTCACCTAGCAAGGCCAATAGTCCCATAAGATGTAGGCAATCAGACTACTCTGCTAACAGCTACATCAAGGTGCCTGAGGCTGGGAAAGAAACAGGTGGCTGATAGTAAAAGGAGTACTTAACTATGGTATTATATGGTATTAATTATGGTATTTGTCTTTGGGTTCAAAGCTGTGATATCAGCTATAACTTCGTGCTATCAGAAGACACAGGAGTGGCTGGCCTGGAAACCAAAAAGGGGAGAAGAAAAGATCTTCTCCTTCCCAGATAGATATACATAGAGGAGTCAGCAAAATGCTTCATTCCTAAGCTATTACTTTTTTAAGAGCAAGACTTTCACTTTCTTTCACAGAGCGGAGCATAGTATAAACTGTTCATCTCCTGGCTGTCTCCACCACCCTGACAAAAGGCACCAGCAGATTTATGACTCAGTGTAACTCCCCTTTCACTTGAAACTGTGGGGCATTCTTATACACCATAAAAGCTCTGTGTGACCAAATTGTAAGTGAGAAAGAACTACAGACAGTGGGTAGGGCACCTTTTAATTAGAAATCTCAGCAACTCATTAAGCCTGGATATGGAGCTCTCCATGATGCTTCTTTAGCTCCTTCCCTATGGAATCCTGGACGAGATACTTCCTGAAGTACAATTCTTTCTTGGTCATATTTCTAACAGATCAGTAGTTACATCACTGTGGGGTACAAATCGTCTCTGTTTCTGAGGTAGATGTTCATGAATATTAGGTAGGCTACTGTGCAAAGAATAAATGGGGAGCAAGCAGGGTTTTTCTCAATATAGCCTGGTTCAAAGAGAAAAGGAAATAGTAGGAGGAACTAATTTTATCTAGGGGCGGGTGATATAATCAAATACAGGGGGTGGGAACTCTTTCTACTTCCATCATCTGAAACGCATCTGCAATTTATAATTTTAGAGAGTTTCCTGAAATTCAGAAAGGAGATGTGATATATCAAGGACACGTGGCTAATACATGTCCTGGGCTAGATTAAGTCGTACTGCTTTTAGTATTCTATCCACTAAGCTAGGCTTTCTCTCTGAGAAGATAATGGGAAACTCTAAATCCAAGCCAACTCTTTCCACCAATAGCCTTCAGCTGAACTGGGAAATGGGCAAAATTTGTTTTCAGTGCTCCTTCTGTTGCCTCTCACTCTTTCATGATCCCTTCAGAACCTAGGACACTTATTGGCTAATTCAAATTTCGGGACCTAGGCTAGAGGAATAGGACTGGATTCATAAAGATTCATCATGCTGAGTTCAACTCTGATCTCAGACTATTACTAGTTATGTGACCCCAGACAAGTAGCTTAATTCTGTTTGCCTCAGTTTCCTTTTATGCAAAATGAACTGAAGAAGGAAATGTCTAACCTCTCCAGCATCTTTGCCAAATAAACACCAAATGGGATTAATGAAGAGTTAGACACGACTGAAACAAGTCAACAGCAACATTAGCCTTGGTCTGCCCCATGCTTCAGACTTGTCTTTTTCACTCCCACAAAACTTTTATCTATTTTGCATCCTTTTCCTTGTTAAGCAAATAAAGATAATTTAATGTCTTACTTAAAAAGCCACAGCACTCTTGAAGGAGAAGCCTTAAAAACATCATACATGTTTATTCTGTAGACCTTTGTAGCCCCCCTCTTAACTTTCCTCCTTCTCATGCCATTGCCTATGGGAAATAAGATACCTAGAATTCAGCTCCCTCAGTCAGGGAACCACAGCTCACTTGAAAGTTGCACTGCCAAATATCAAATGGAAGCATGATACACTGAAAGAGCCAAAGGACCTGGATTCAAATCCCACCAGTCATAATATCTGTGTAACTTTGGAAAAGCCATTTCATCTCTATATACTTGTTTTCTCACTGTAAATCAAGGTTGCTGAACTAGATGACCTCTTAGGTCTCTGCTAGCTTCAAATCTATGACCCCGTGCTTTGGGAATGATTAGCTGCAAATCTTTCAGAGCTTTTGTTTTGCTGAACACAACATAGGAAAATCTCTTTTATTAAGATTTCTCAATATCACTTTTTCATTGTAGACATGCAATCCTGACATCTGAGATGCAAGTAAGTGTACATACACTACCTTCCACTGAACCTTCACACCCATTCTCATCAAGCAACAGTCAACAACCATTTATTAAGTGAACAATGGATAGAGTGCTAGGTCTGGAGTATAGAACCTCTAAATTCATATCTGGATTAACTAGATGTGTGACCCTGAGCAAGTCACAACTTTGGTCTGCTTCAGTTTCCTCAACTGGGGGGATCATAATAGCACCTACTTCCCAAGGTTGCTCTGAGAATTGAATGAGATAACTGAAAATTTCACAGACTAAGTGCTTAATAAACACTCACTCCTTTTCTCTACTAAGTGTCAGGCACTGTGTTAAGTGAAG
This sequence comes from Sarcophilus harrisii, assembly GCF_902635505.1. Classification (NCBI taxonomy): domain Eukaryota; kingdom Metazoa; phylum Chordata; class Mammalia; order Dasyuromorphia; family Dasyuridae; genus Sarcophilus; species Sarcophilus harrisii. The sequence continues at coordinate 204,356,876 of NC_045430.1, read as the reverse complement.
GGATGAAAAGAAAGGTTAAAGAGAGTCCCTGATCATGAGGTTACAATCCTATTCTTCTCTAGATCAAATATCTTAACTTAAAAAAGCCAAGGTTCCCAGTAAACTTTGGTTAGAAATTGCCATCTGAATCTAGAAAAAGAACTGTGGAGATTGAATATAAATCAATTCATGCTATGTTCACTTCTTTTCTCTATTTTTTCCTCTCCCATGTTTTTCCCTCTTGTTCTAATTTTTTCTCCCTATATGATTCATAAAACATGTATATTAAAATACATTTTTTAAAAATTAGAAATAAACTTTTCTAGCTTGAAAAAAAGGCCAAGATGTCTCACTACATCAGGATCATCTCCAGTTGCCCTGATCTATATCTGGTCACAGGACCCAGATGACTCTGTAAGGCAGGTGACCTTGCACAGACCTTCGTCACTTAAATACAATTTACTCATGTCACAATATCACCTCCCTGATGTCATGGTCCTCTTCAAGAATCAAGAAAGAACAACAACAATAACAATAAAGTAATGACTTAACCTTTTTCACTGACATCAATGAAATCCCCACCCTTGTCCTTATCTACTCTTGTCCACACTTTCTTATCTTTGAATTTTTCAATCATCATTCCTTTTGTTTAGTCTTCAGTTTAAAAACCCATTCTTTCTCAGAGTCCCCACACTCCTTGTCAGCTTTTCTCACTCCCTACAACTCACTGGAGAGCTCTTTGCTCCTCACTGTGACTTTCAGAGCATTCCTCCACATGATCCTTTCACAACCTTTTCTCTTCTAAGGACTATTCAGTCCTCTTGTAATTTTCTTTCCCCAACCTTTTTGTTGAAATCTATAAAATCCTCATCTTTCTCCTCATGCTTTAATTGACTCCAGTGCCTGCTTTATCCTTTGTCTTGCCTTCTATCATTATCTAAAAGGATTTCAATATTCATATGTTTGATTCCTTCAGATATTTAATATCTCAATTACTCAAGAATGCCTTCCTTCAACTACAGCAATTTGCTTTTTCCCCTCATTCTAGCTACTCCCAGATATGACTACATGTCTCAGAACCTAATTAATATCAATCTCCTATTTTTCCAAGTCTCCCTCAGATTTGCTTTAAAACTATTTTCATCCATACCATGAATTTTGATTTTTCTCTCAGAAGAATGTCAGCTTTTTGAGGGAAGGGACTGTCTTGTTTTCTTATTTGCATTCTCTCCTATCGTTCTCTTAGTAGTGTTTTTCTTAACTCACTCCACCTACTTCCTTGTCTTCTATCAACACTTCCTCCTTTCTCTTTACTTTTTCCCTAGTGTTTCTGCCCTCCCTTTTATCCTGTCCCTTCCTTTTCTTTCCCACTTTCTCCTCCTACTTCTTTATAGGATTAAATAAATTTCAATACCCTACAAACTGATGAGATCAAGCTTCAGACAAAACTCACCCTCCTCCCTTTTGTCTCTAAATTATAATAGGTCTTTTGAGCCTCTTGGTGTGAACTAACTGTCCCATTATACCTTCCCTTTTCTCTTTTTCCAGTACAGAACTTGCCTTTTCCCACCCCTTAATGTCTTTTTCTTTGATGTCATAACATCCATTCACAGTAACACTCTCAGTCCATGTGATGCCCCCTTTTGTCTGCCTCAGTGTCAGATACAATTCTCTGGAATTACAGATATTGTGTTCCCATCAAATAAATCTATCTGTCTATCTATCTATATCCTCCTGTTTACCTTTCTGTGGTTCTCTTGAGTCCTGTCTTTGCAGATTAAATTTTCTATTTCATTCTGGTTTTTTCAGTAGAAATGATTGAAAGTCTCTTACTTCATTGAAGCTCCATCACCTCCCCTAAAAGATGACGCTGAATATTGCTGGGTAGCTCTTGGTTGAAACCCCAGGTGCTTTCCTTTGGGAATATGGTATTCCAGGCTTTCTGATTCTTTATTGTAAAAGCTGCCAGATCCTGTGTAATCCTGACTGTTGCTCTTTGATATTTGAATTGTTTTTGTCTGGTAGCTTATAGTATTTTTTTCTTGAGATTGTAGTTTTGGAGTTTTGCATCAATGTTGCTTGAGGTTTTCCTTGTGAGATCTCTTTCCAGAGGTGATCAATGGATTCTTTCAATAAGCATTTTCCCCTGTTTCTAGACTATTAGGGCAGTTTTCCTTAATGATCTTTTGAGGAATGCTGTCTGGGTTCATTTTTTGGTCATGCAGCTTTCAAGTAAGCCAATGATTTTAAAATTGTCTCTTTTGGATCTATTTTCTAGGTTGGCTGTTTTGCTGATGAGGTATTTCACATTTTCTTCATTTCTCTCTCTCTCTCTCTCTCTCTCTCTCTCTCTCTCTCTCTCTCTCTCTCTTTTAATTTGTTTGACTGATTCTTGCTGTCTCAAAGAGTCAATAGCTTCCATTTGCTCTGTTCTAGTTTTTGATGTGTGATTTTTTGTTATCTTTTGTATCTCTTTTTCCATTTGATTTATTCTACTGTTTAAGTAGTTGTTTTCCTCAGATTGTTTTCCTTTCCTTTTTTCCAAATTGTTGATTCTCTCATGCATACCTCTCATTTCTTTTTTTTTTTTTCACTTTTTCTTATATATCTCTTATTTGCCTTTTGAAGTCTTTTATGAGCATTTCCAAGAAGCCTCTTTGGACTTGAGACCAATTTATTTCACTCTTTGAGATTTCTTCTGTGTATATTCTGTCCTTGTCTGAGTTTGTGTTTTGGACTGCCCTGTCACCATACTAGTTTTCTATGGTCAAGGTTTTTTTCTGTTTCTTGCTCATTTTCTTTCCTTTTCTTTTGGTATTTTCTTTTTTCTACTTTTATGTTGAGGTCTGTTCCTTGGATATTGGATAAAGTTGGCTCAGTCCCAAGCTTCCTGTGCAACTCTGAGCCTTGGCTTTGAGAACAGGGGCCCCTTGTGTTTGCAGGGAGTAGCTTTGCCTGCTCTATTTGGGAAACAGCCTGGTTTCTCAGAGTTTGCCTTCTAAGCTGGGATTGGAATTTGCCCCCACTGATTTGCTCCTCTACTGAGTGAGGACTGAGGATCTTAGTTGCTGATTGTGATTAAGATCCTCTTACTGACTTTTCCAGAGTCTATCTGAGGTGACCTGAACACCCTTTTCACTCCATTGAGACTGACAATTCTTGAAGTTTTTTTAGTCTATTTTGAGCTGGAGAGTGGTTTCATTCCCTCAGACTCTGTTCAGAGGTTTGGTTTCATGTGGTTTTTGAGGGAAAATGGGAAAGCTTGAGCAGTTTCCTGACTTTACTCTGCTATCTTGGCTTCACCTCCAGAACTACTCCATACATTTTTTTTTGTCTGCTTCCATGTTTATAAGATATTTTCATTTCTACTTCACTGGTTCAACTTTTAAAATCCAATCAAATGTTGTTCCTAATCCCTAGAAATGGTAATAATTTTCTCCCAGGATCTCATATGATACTTTTTTTCTACAAAACCTTTAATGAATTTAATCATATAATATTGTGCTCCTTTGCTATCTTTTGATTTCTTATCCCTTAGTAATGCTGCAAAATCCTATAGATTAGGCCCACAAACACTAATCCTTCAGTTTTGTCAAATGCTGTCCAAAAAGTTGACAATTAGTGCCATCTGACCTCAGAATTCCTTCCTTCTGAACACAGTGGGAATGAAATCTCCATTTTTCCATTCCTATGCTCATTAAGAAAATGAAGGCTTTATTATGCCATTTATCTTTTAATAGCTTTTTATTTATAAAACATACTCATACATATGGGTAATTTTTCAACAGTGACCCTTGCAAAATAAATCTTCTGTTCCAACTTTTCCCATCATTCCTCCCATACCCTCCCCTAGATGGCAGGTAGTCCAATACATGTTAAATATGTTAAAGTATATGTTAAATACAATATATGTATACATATTTATACAGTTATCTTGCTGCACAAGAAAAATTAGATCTAGAAAGAAAGTTAAAAAAAAAAAAACCTAAGAGGGAAAACAAAAACACTTATGACATTTATAATGATTTTTCCTAGGTTTTTCCTCTTTTTGGTCATTGTAGAGAACAACAACAACAACAACAACAACAACAACATCAAAATTATTGCAGAATCTACTAAATAACTGAATTAATTACCATTATTTTATATGGGTTCTATCTGGGCTTCTCTATATTTGTGAGATTAATTTATGGGGGTGGAAGATTAAGGTAAGTGGCTATTTTTTAATCAGATCTGAAAAAAGCTTTTTTTTCTCTTCCACTTATTCAAAGTAACTAGAAATTATCAGGGGTTTTTAATTTTTCAGTGAAAATTCTTCTGTCCATTTTATATACTCCCTGAAGGTGATAAAACATGACAAGGAAAGCCATAGAAAGAAATGCCTACAGAACTTGAAACTTAAAAATCAGAGACACTTCCAAAATGTTACCCTGGGGCAGCAGTCTTTCATTATTTCTGTTCTAGGAAGTATAAGCATCTAAGTTGGCAGGGTATATATTTCAAGAGGTACAAATATTTAGCAACTGGTTTGCCAAAGACTCTTAATGAAAACTCACTCCTGCTCATCTTCCTCCACTCCCTTCATTTCATTCAGGTTATAGCTTTCACATCAAACATCAGAAGAGGCTTAGTGACAATACCTCATAATTACATGTTACCTTAAGGTTCCCAAATTATTTTCTTAAAACATTGCTATGAATTACACATTAGAAATATCTTTGATGTCACTTTACAACTAAGTAAACTGAGGCTCAGAATGTTCAAATGACTTCCTGTAATCATGAAGGTAGTAACAACTAACCTGATGTTTGAATACAGATTTTCCAGAAGATAATGGTAGCAACAGATCAATATCATTGATAGGAACCTGTAATTTTCTCAGTTTGGTTTTTCTCTGCCCTGATACAGATTGCAGCACAGTTAACTAAAATTGTTAGAGTTTCCTGAAGTTGAATAATTTACCATCTTCACATGGCTAGAGTCAGAGACATGATTTAAACTCTGATCTTACTGAATCCCAGTTGAACATTCTATTAACTATGCTACATTGGTTCCCCTTATATCTATGTACACTTAGCAGATTTTAAACTATTAAGTTTATATATTATATATTTATAAACTTTATAGACATTTTGTCATTTGAGATGCATAATCACTCTGAGGTAGTTTGTGTAAATGTCTTTATTCCTATTTTATAGATAAGCAAACTGAGGCACCAAAAAGTAAAATGATTTGCTCATACAAGGAATCATTTGAAGCCTTAAGACTGAAAACTCAGACTAAATCCTAGTCCTACTCTTTCTATCATAAAGAGGTAAGTCTGTCACCAGTCTCATTTGTAACCCTTTCCAAAGCAGACTCCAATATACTGAATTAAACCTACTTATTTTTCTCCATTCATATAGCATTCCCATCTATTTCTATACTTTTATACAATGTTATTCACTAATTTAAAATATCACCCACTTCTCTAGTCTGCAGAACAATATTTTTCTTGATCCTGTGTTTGAAGTCTAGGTGAAAATTCACTTCCAGAAACTTTCCAGACTGATTTAATATGTACATGTGTACATCATTTCAAGTATCTATTCAGAATGAGCATTCTCAGAGTATAATTAAACCATGCTAAACGTGCCCAGCTTTTTGGCTAAGGGTTTTCATAAGATGATAACTGACAAAATATGTCAGAAAATTAACTCCTTTAAGGAAGAAGCTGCTCAATACTGCCTCTTATGTGTGATTTAGGGTAAGTCATTTATAATCTGTTTATCTCACTTTCCTGATCTGCAAAATGAGGGGATTGGATCATATGTTCTCCAAAGTCCCTTGTAACACCATGATCCTATAAGGCAAAATGGTTGCTTTTCCACAGTCTTTGCCCAAACAAGTTGCCATTTCCACTCAGTGTTCTTTGGGTAGAGCCCTTGGGTCCCAGGGCTTTTAGCACATTTTTCTACTAATCAATTCTGAAAAGCAGCTAATATAAGTAATATGCTCCAACTGAGCCTAAGTCAACTTTCTATGATCAAGCTTTTGTCTCTTTTCCCAATTTAAGTAATACCTGCCTATCATTTCCAAGATCTTACCACTTAGGTATTTTTTTTTTCTCTCCCATGGTTGGCTATTTGTTATTTTCCCTGACAAGCTGTCCTAAAATCCCATAAGTACACATAGCCTAAAATAGCCTTCAGTTGACTAGAGAATTTGCCATGCTTTTCATTTTCAATATTCTAAAGGGGGTAGGAGATGATAGAGTCAGATGAGACATTTACCAGACTCTGATGCTGCCTCATTTTTCATTTAAATTCCAGGACCTGATTTTTTTTAATGGCCAACAATGAAAATGTATTTCCCTGACTCTGCTATCTGAAGCTTTCCCTCAAATTGTGATCATTTTACAATAGGTTTCTAATGCACAATTGCCAATTAAACTGTGCATTTAACCTTTGCACAAAGCACTCCATTTTCTTTTGTTGGGGAATCAAGCTTTTAAGTTGGCTGATCAATTCTGCAAATTATGTAAGTACATAGCACTCGCTTAATATTTATTATGTTGGGCAGAAGTGGAACATGACTAGAGTAGTGATATATAGTGCATCACAAATTCAAGATGGGATAAAGCTGCCAGGCTATCTGGAAATTTCAGGGCACTGGATTATCACTGGTTATGTGGGGTTTTTCTAAAATGAAGAAAAAATGTAATTCAGGCAGCAGTAATGAACATACTTAAGTTCTCTAGTTTTCCAATGAAAAGTTTATCTCCTATTACCATCTTTAAATCAACAGGAGTTTCTGATGCTATGATTTCTGTATTATTGGTATTTCCAAATAGAAGTAGAATTTGTTCTTGATTCTATAAGGTTGCTGCAGAAAAGTGAGGACATCCTGATGTGTGGGCATGTTGGTATCTAGGGTGATATTGTTTTCCAATTGGGAATGACACATTAATGAATTAACATTTGTTTACCCATCTCACTAAAGAGGCATATGTAAGGGGGTGTAGGGAACAAGGGTAGAACCTCATCATATAAGCATATGGATTCTTCACTTTCTTAAAGCCATGGACCTATCTGGCAGTTTAGTACAAATTACTGATCTCTTTTTAGAATAATACTTTTAAATGCACAGAATTACAAAGGAAATCAATTATATTGAATTACAGTTATAAAGAAATCAAAGCTAAACAAATTCACTGACCCCAGGTTATGAATCCTCCTTCTAGTGAATCTCCTCTTAGGAATTAGAGGAAGGATTGGAAAGGCAAAATACTTCAGGGTTAAAAAAGAGGGCAAGGAAAACTTTTCTCTTCTAGGATTAATTATACACACCTTAATCTGAAATTTCTAATTCTCCATAATCTAGTTCCAATGTACCATTCTAGCTGCTCATGAATTCTGCCTTCCAACCAAATTGTACTACTCGTTATTCATTGAACTTGGCATACTGCTGCCCACCCCTGCATGCATTAACAAAAGCCATTTGTGATCATTCCTGGAATATGTTTCCTTCTTACTTCTGTCTTTACAAATTTTAGAAGAGGTAACATTTAAACTAAGCACTAGTGGATGGCAAAGTTTTTAGCAAAAGAAGTCATGTGTGTTATTTCAAGTTTAAGGGATAAAAAGAGATGGGAAATTAATATATACTGTAAAGTGAGGAACTATGAGTATAGTTCAATTTGTCTGGAGCAGTGACTAAGTCATGGGGTACTGCTGAGTTAAGGCTGGAATGGTGAGATGCCCATTTGAGGAGGGCTTTGAATAATGGGCTAAGTTTTCAGGAAGCAATAGGGAGTCATTGACAATTTTGAGTCAGGTGCAGAGGGTATGACATAGTAAATAGAAAAACCTGTTGTTTAGGAAGATCAATCACACAAGGGTATGAAAGATAAATAACAATGTGGAAACACTGGTGGCAGAGATGGCAGATGGAAATCCAATCAAGCCAGAGGATAAAAAATATATCTTCCACAAATACCTTCATTTCTATTCTTGTGTAATATATTTTCTTTTCCAATTGGTTCTTGGTTGAAGTTCCCTGTGGAAAATGTCATTCTATTCACAATTGAAGGAGAAAGGAAAATAAATAAGTATAGAAGCCATATGTGATGATAACATTGGGAATGATACGTCTCGGAGCACCAAGAAAGTAGAGAAACTGAAGAAATTGAGGATGATGGAGATTGAAAAGTGAGAAGATTCAGAGACAGTTGTACACACATAGAGAAAAAGAGAGACAGAAATAAAGAGAGAAAAACAGAGACAAATAGAGAGAGAGAGAGACAAAGATAGAGACAGAGAGTCAATCAAGGAAGGCTTTGTAGCCTTCATTTTATTTTTCTCCCAACTTCTTTCCTTACCATCACACCTTTAATACATTAAATTCTCTAATAGAATATAATAAGCTCCTTTAGGCCAAGCACTTTCCTGCTTTTTATTTGTATTACTATTGCTTATCATAGTACTTGGCCTATAGAAAGTATTTAATAGAACTTTTCATTCAGATCAGTCACATATGGTGAATTTTGATCTCTCTCTCTTTCACCACTCTTCATATAAGAAGTCATTTTTGACCAGTGGAAATTGGAGGAGGTGGAAGGGAAAGGAAATAATGATTACTTTTATCTCTTCTGCTTCTCTGTCCTGAAAGCAGGCAGATTAAAAGATTCTAGCTTGAAGAATTCTACCTATTATTGCAATTCCTTTTTTAGGACATTATAGAGTCAATAAGAACTACCAGATGGGTTTCCAAATGAGTAAAGAAAATCTTTAATATAAAATGTAGAGGCTCACTCTTGATGAGGGTCTTTCTTTTTTTCAAGGATTTGTAGGATACCCTAACATTTTCTTTCTTTTATTTTTAAAGAACAAAATACATTTTATTAATGAACACAGCAAAATAGATGGCAAATAAAATTACCTTCATGTACATACACTCAGTGAATCACATTATTTTAGAGTTGGAATGCATTTTGGCGAGCATTTAGTCTAACTGACTATAATACATGGAACAAGTGGCCATTGGTCCTATGCTCACAGACATGAAATGAAAGAGAAGCTACTGCTCCTCAAGGAAATCCCTCCCCCTTTTGGATGACTTTAATCTTGGCAAGTTTTATATTGTTATTCTCCCTGAAATTAAGTCTAAATTTTCCTATTTTCTATTTCTCCTCATTGATCTTGGTTCTGCCCCTTAAGGCTCAAACAGTATGTATCTATTCCCTCTGCCACAGACAACCCTCCAAATACTTGAAGACAGCAAGATTTCTCTGAGTTTCTTTTCTTCAGACAGAAAATCTCATTTCCTTCAAGTGAACTTTTTATAACTTGGACTCAAGATTCTTCATCATTTTGATTGTTGTTTTCTGCACTCTCCACATTAAGAAGGACCTTTCTAAACTCTGAGGTTCAGAATGACCAACACTCAAGACCATATAGTGCCCACAGTCTGATTAGAGATGAACCCATTATTACTTTCACCTCCATATTTCAAAAATCTGTGCTTCTCGATGTAGTTAAGATTATAACAGATTTTATTAGTCACGGTTTCACATTTCTAGCTCATACTGCATATGCAGTTCACACTAAACTCCCTAGATTCTTTTCAAAAACAAACTTTGGCTTAGCCATTCCTTCCCCATATTGTACTTGCAAAGGTAAGTTTTAGAAGCTAAGTGTAATATTTTTGTTTATTTCTCTATCAAATTTCATATTATTAGACTCAGCCTGATGTTCTAACCTGTGAAAAAATGGCATCAAGAGGCACCTCCAATTGGGCAAAGTCATTTTATATATTTACATGTTTTTTTTTAAATCTCTATATACCATGAACAAAATCATAGCATGCTGAAGCTGGAGAAAACTTTAGAAATCATCCATGTCCAGTCCTCTCATTAAATATGAGAAAACGGATTCCTTAAAATGGGCCTGGATTTCACAAGAATCCCATGGCAAATAGGGAACAGAGTTAGGAATCATATCTAGGCCTTCTAGTTTTAAATCCAGGCTTCTTCCCAGGATACCATTCTTGTAATCAATAACATAGTACAGGAAATCTTTCTTCAGTACCTTAAATGTAAGCATATCTCATTGTTGGGTGGCTCCATGTCTGTCTTTCTAAAAAGATAATCTTGGGAGGTCATTTAACTATTTTCCTGCCTTTATAAAAAATTACCCTGACACAACAAGCACAGGTGATGAGACTTCATGCCAATATTGAATTTATAGTCCCTTATCTTATCTTACCTTGTCCTATCATATCTTACCATTATTTACAGTGATAGAAAGGGATACCATACAGCCTCCCATTCTCATGATTAACAAGTTTCCTATCAGAAAGTTCTACTTTGTATTTAACTCAAATACCACTTACTTTACACTAAAGTAAGTGAAGAGAAGTAAGAGAAGTGAAGGGCAGGAACTTGAACAATGTTGTTCATAGCACATGAGCTTAAAGTTTCACAAGATGTCTGATTTTGATAGAAGGATTCAATTATACATTGGGGAAAGAATTAAAATTTTACCTGAGGCTTACCTTGGGAATAGTGAAGAATATAACCTTTCTTTCCCTTTTTAAAATTAATGATAAACTATTTCATAGTAGGTGGAAGAGTGGCTTCAGAAGCAAGATAACATGAGGTCACATATCTCTGACATATATTGGCTTTGTGATTCCGAGCAAGTCAGTTTCTCAGGGCCCAGAGAGTTCGCTAAAATTATTAGTTTTAGAACAGGAACTGATCTATTAATAGAGGGAATTTCCTTGATGGACATTCCCTATGCCAACAAAATAACAAGTCTGGACCCAAAATAATGAATAGTACAATTATTTGTTGAATATTTTTAGAGTAGGAGAATCATAATCCCATAAGGTTTCTTAGAGATCATTTCATTCACTTCTTTCAGTCTTAGCCCAATTCTTTATCCCACTATCCCATGTGACTTTATTCTAAGAGATATAATGATCTTTGTCTTAGATAAAACCAAGAGAACAAGGCAAAAATATTATAAAATTTAATAATTTTAGAATAATTGCAAGTAAGGCGCGTTTGAATTGCTAAAAATGAGAACTTTTATAAAACCTGTTGTAGTTTTATAGATATTTTAACTGTAAAAAGTCAAAAAATGCTAAATATTGCATTGAAAATAGATTTAGGGGACTTGCTTTAATGATACTTTACACAAGAACAATTTGTAATCTGAATCCCAATGCTGTATATGTACCTGACTTCTCTTTGCACACTATAAATAGGATAACTAAACAACTTGTTCTTTGCAGATAGTGCAAATATAAAATTTGCATAAATCGTTATACTTCAAATTACTGGAGACCAAAGTCATAACTGTACAAAAGTAATGGTACAAGATTAAGCAAGTAGATTTGAGAATTCAGCCAGCCAAGCAAAGATATTTGCATAAGATCACAGTTGATTCAGTCCCTTGGACAGAGCTTGAAACCAACTTTCCAATACCCTTTTCTTTACCATTCTATAAGTGTTAATAAGATTTGTTTTAGAGGCATGTGCATGTGAATATGTGTCTGTGTGTGTTTACCCAGAAGTAATCAAATTATGAAACATAAAAATCTAAAAATAAAACGTCCTTTTTCTGTATAAATTCCATACTCATTAAATGGAAACAAATGACACAACACTTCCATATTCAAATGTCAGGACATGTAAATATTCTGGTTCTCATGGTTAAATTGATTATTTCTTCCTAATACTAAAATGTTTTTCAGGTGTTAGGTAATCACAGTAAAATTTTTGTTCTCTCTGTGTGTATACATATGTATGTATATTTACACACACATATGCATATTTTTCTCCAATAAACGCTTCCAGATTCTTATATTCAAATCATTCCCTCTCATAACCCCTTAAACATTTGTTATACCATTCTAGATATAGGAGAGGTTGAAAAGCTAATTTCTAAGTTCTCTTCTGTAATCTGTTTTTGACTTAGACATAGTCCTGGATAAATTAGAAAGCATACCATTCATAGTCTGGACCTCTAATAGACCAAACAACACTTTGATGAGCTCAATTCATAGGTAGGACCATCAAAGTCTTCTAGGATAATTCAGATATTGCTGCTATATTGATGAATTGAATTCCATATTTATGGGGTTTCCAGTGTAACCCTAACAAAAATCTATTTCTTTCTGTGTTGGAAAGGGGATCATCTGGGTCAAGTATTATATTATAACCATGAGAAAGAATTGATAGAGGTTATTAACAGAGACTAATGGTACTTTTGCCAAAGTAACATCGTATAATGAAAACTCCATTGACACATCCAATTATGGCTCTGTAGCAAAGGAATGCTAAATAGCCCCAAATTCTCATGAGGTAAGGGCTGGGGTTGGGAAGGAATGACTCTGGTAAAAAATAAAATAAAATAAAAATAGACATGGAAGAAATAGTAATCTAAAGAAGAAAGCATGGAACTATGAGTTAGGACAACCCTACTAGATATCTAACTGTAATTTTAAGGAACTTATATTATATTGGAGTAATATAACATCTTATACAAATAAGCAAATGCAAAATGCAAATGGAATAAATACAAAATCATTTCATGGAGATAAATGAGTACTAGCAGTGGCAGAGGGGGGAGAGACAGGAATGCCTTCCTTAAAAGTTGACACCTAAACACAGCCTTCAAGAGATTTAGATTCTGTAAGAGACAGAGGTGAGGGAGAACATTCCAAGCATGAATAGAGTCTAAGCCAACAGTTTTCAAATTTTATCTTCTTGGGGTCTTATTTGTTTATTTGGGTTATAATTATTGATGATTTACCATGTTATAAATTAAAATATCTTAGTATTCATATGAAAATAGTTTTGATGATGAAGGTCCCCTAAAAGAGTCTTTGGGTACTTCCAGCAGTCCCTGGACCAAAGTTTGAGAACTGCTAGTTTAAGCAAAAGCATAGAGACCAAAATGCAATTTCTCATTTTGGGAAGAGAATGTTGGCCAAAATTCATATAGACAGCTTTTGCTTCTTTGACATTACTCTGCTTCAACTCTGATCTATGAAAGACTCTCAACCCCCTTCCAGCAGACTCCTGTTGACATTTCCACTAACCACTACCACAAAAAAAGCCATAGACACTCAGGTGCCCACACCACAGCTATTAGAGTACTTTCACTTCTCCTAGGTCCAACCTTTCAGGAACAGGAGCAGTAACTCATGCCACTGAAGCTCATGTCATGCTTTTTCACCCCTCTCTTTAGACTGACGTCTAATCCAAAGGTACAGAAAGATCATTCCTGACATTTGTGGTGTGTGTGTAAAGGACCACGGGATCAGAGATTTAGTCTGAAAAGGACATTGGAGGTACAATTCTTTTATTTAACAGATGAGGAAAACAAAGCCCAGAAAAATTAAGTGAGTTAGTGACAAAGGCAATAAGGAACAGAAGTAGGATTTGAATCCATGTCCTCTGACTCAAATCCTGAGCTTCTTTTATTGAACTACCAGATTCTTCATATTTTCTAGATACATAAGTCACCATGTCTTTGTAATGATAAAGAGTGTCAATACCTAAATACCAAGTCAGAAGTGGGCATACCTACAGCCTCTGCTCCATTCAGGGCTCTGGCACTTAATGCTTAGAGCTGGGCATATAGTTCTGACTTAATAAATGTGTATTGATGGATTTTGTGCTCCCCAATGTTGACCTGAACTTTATGTGCTCCCTGTACATTCCAAAAGGAACTAGTGATGTGCTTTTCTGTCCATAATAGCACCCCATGGTCCCTACTCTTCTGACAGAGAATATGACATACTGAATTATAAAGACTGAGACAAATACAGAATATTTGCCACAATCTATTGTTGGTCTCAATCAAAAATGGGAGTTTAGAATAAAGAAATCCCTGAGATTTAACCAGTTTTAAATTCAAAACTGGAATGAGGTAGGTTAACTATAGATAAATGCATATATACACAAATTTATACATATACACATAAAGATAGACAGAGAGACATACAGAAACAGAAAGACAGATGTAAATAGATGAATGGAGGAACACACACACATACACACACGATTTATTAACCACTTACTATGTGCTAGGCTCTGTGCCAAGCCCTGAGGACATAAATGCTAAAATATGTGTGCTGGGTTTTCTAGTTTGACAAACATTTGAGGCATTTCAATGCTGTTTCTCATGCCCAAAACTAAACAGTAGAGGAAAGAAAACCCTTTATAACACTGCTAATGAGAATCAGACTGACATAGCACATTATAGGCAAACAATAATATATGAGGCTTAATTTGAGTTAGAGAAATGGAGCTCTATCCCTTCCTATTAACCTCCTTGGAGCTAATTGGAGGTAGGGTCAGATCTCCAGACTAGTCAGAAGCATCCACAGCAGGATCTGGGGTTAAAGTAGAAGTGACAAATATAATTTAAGCTTAGGATAGGAAAAAAATAGCATCAGATTTAGAGCTGGCCAGGATTTCATGAATTATTTAGTCCAAGGTTTTTGTCACCAGATCAGGAAGCTTTTGTTCATTTGTTTTTAATTTTGATAACTATTTCAATATAATTGGTTTCCTCTTGTAACATTCTCTCTTTTATTGCAGAAGTATCTATGCGATACAGTGAAAAGACTACTAGGTGTGGAATCAGGAATACTCTGCTTCCTGAGTTCAAATCTGGCCTTAGACAATTATTAGCTGTGTGATTTTGGGCAAACCACTTAGGCTGATTTGCTGCAATTTCTTCATCTGTAAAATGAGCTGGAGAAGGAACTGACACACCACTCCAGTATCTTTGCCAAGTGTCCAGAAGGCATCATGAAGAGTTGGACATGACTGAAGCAATTAAACAACAACAAAATATTTTATTGCATGAATTTATAAATATGATTCTAATAAGGAGACCATAGTTTTCAGCAGATGAAAAGGGTAAATGACACAAAAAATGGTTAATATATAGTACAACATACTCTTATCTTCATTTTTCAGAGGAAGAAATTGAGACTTAGGTAGAGGAAAAAATGTGCCTACCAAGTCAGGATGTTAATCCAAAATCTTAATTAGGAGCAATAACAACAGTAATAGGTTTAAAAGCTAGAAGAATGTGTGGCTGTAGAAACAGCTCAGCAGTAGCAAGGAAAATGCCTGAGGTCCTCACCACTTGATTCCTCTTCCCAGCAAGGTATATCCTGTCCATATAAACCATGGACTTTTCTGAAGAGTTCTGAGGGCTGGAAATTGTTACTATGAGGGGAATACCTAGAAGGGATCTATTGCTTGCTACTTGTGCCACCTTGAGCAATCATTTGTCTTCTCTAAATTTCAATTTCCTCTTCTATAAGATGAGAGGCTTGTACTAGTTGACATTTAAGGGTACCTTCTAACCCACAAATCTTTCATCTAGGCTCCTATGACATGATCTGTTATTTTCAAGTCCAAACAATATTGACTCATATCGAAATGTGATCAGAGACTGCTAAAATTGGAAGGAACCTTAGAGATTTCTTAGCTCCATCTGCATATTTTACAGGTAAAGAAAGACACAAAGATTTAACCATTTGTCTGCAAGGTCACTTGGCTGGCTAGTAATAGGGCTGCAATGTTGGACTCAGGGTCTCCTTACTTCCCACTCCCAGGCCTTTTACCTAACTGGTCTACAGTAATCAGCTGGCATAGGACACAACCCTGTGACTACTAAATAAACCCTGTCCTAACTGCTATGTCTTTTTTTTTTCTCTTTAGCTTTCATTGAGATTTGCTCCCAGAGTGCAGGAGGCAGTGTTTATTATTTACCACTGAAAAAATAGAATTATCACATCTGTGCAGCATCCCTTCAAATAAGACACTCCTCCAGGCTCTGTCATTCTCTCACATCAGGGAAGGTGGGGGCTAATTATGCTAATTAACTCCTCTTATCTTAAAAGCACTTTGCAGTCATTAAATAATTAATCCTCTCACTGCCACTCTAGGTCTGGGTGGTAGAGGAAGTGCAGTCCTCCCATCCTTATCAGGTGGGGAAAATGCTGAAACAAATTAAATGACTTGTCCAATGCCTCATAGAGACTAGAAAGCAGATTAAGACTCCCCAAGCCATCCTCAGGCCTGCTATTTAGTCCTGGAATCAGCTGGAGAAGTAGCTTTGCTCTTGGATGGCATATATTTGACTGGCTCATTTAAAGCCCTCCCCATTTAACTTCCCCTGGGACTTTGTTTTAACCAAGCAGATTGCAGAATGGTACAGCTATTCCAGCCACTGGACGTTCTGTAATTTTAATTGGAACCGATGCTCTGGCTGCTGTGCACATTTGCCCCATGGCTCCTGACCAAGGTCAGCCATTTAACCTGATTGGAACCTATGCAAGAAAAACAAAGGAAGCCCACCATAAGGGGGAAAAATGTGTCCTCAAGAGATAAAGTGGCATAGTGCATATACAGACTGAGGCCCAACTCTACTCCCAAACAATTCCATACCAACTTGTAATGGGCAAGCCTCTTAATGCTTTGATGCTTTTAGATAATCCTTAAAGACTAGAATTTAGAGTAAAGTTACTCTACTTTGTGATGGAGAGAGTCCCCACACTGGGAGTTCTCTGCTCAGATGAAATAATGCAAATAGATTGTTCCAATTTCCATCAATCCCCTCTCTTGCCCCTCTAATGATCTGATATTTAAAGGTACTGTACTATGGTGGCAAGAACTGTATCATGAAGATCTGGTTTCTAATTACAGATCTGACATTAGTGAAGCATCTGTGAACAAGTGGAGCCCCATTTTCATGGAACAATGGGAGAGACCTCAGAAGCCAACTAATCCAACCATTTTATTTCAAAGGAGTCCCAAGAAGGTTAAACATATTCCTCAAGCTCCCAAGGTAAAACTAACAATAACAACAGTAAAAACAACATTCAGGTAGTGTATACTAGGTGCCCAGGACCATTAAACATTTTCTAATTATAATCTCATTAGAACCTCCCTACAATCTTTGGAGATAGGTGCTATTAGCATGTTTTTCTGCACACATACACGCACACACAAAAAAAAGTCAAGTTTTAAGATATATTTTATGACAGATTAAGATAGCAGAATGTGTGATACCTTGATTAATGCAGCACGATTATATATTAAAAGCAACTATTTAAATTTCTTACTTTTGTCTACTTGGAATTGATATTAAAATTTAATTAAGCTGTTCTATAAATATAAATTAAATTTAAAATATAAATTATAATAAAATGATTAGTGGTAAAAATAAGACAGAATATTTTGGTCACAAGAAAAAACAGAATTGGAACATGAGTGTAGTATCTTTTCATTCCAGAGACATTTCTTTGGAATGTCAGTTGCTGTAGGGCAGAGAATATGCTCTTTGAATAATCTAACACAGCTCCCAAAAGCCACCTCTCTTTTTGTGCTCAGCTGGATTATTACACAGGCAGGTACTGACTTCCCTCAGCCCTACTTTTTCTTTATGTGAAAACACAGCTGTTCCCCACTGTTTCTGTTACATTTTCTTGCACCCAATGAAAATATTTCATCTTGAATTTATTTG
Organism: Sarcophilus harrisii; assembly: GCF_902635505.1. Taxonomy (NCBI): domain Eukaryota; kingdom Metazoa; phylum Chordata; class Mammalia; order Dasyuromorphia; family Dasyuridae; genus Sarcophilus; species Sarcophilus harrisii. Next base: position 204,339,357 of record NC_045430.1, on the reverse strand, counting down.
CTTGGTTTTCATTCAATTGTCTCTGCCTCCTCTATTGTCATTAGTGTCAGTATTTACTATTAAGACTGCAACTGTCTTAAGTGTCTTCAAACACTGAGGTTATCTTTAACTAGGACACTTTTATACTGCCCAGAAAGTACCAAGTGCAGAGCAGGGGCTCAGCAAATGCTTCTGAGGGATGGTGATGATGATGGTTGATATTTATCGAGAGAGAAAGCCTCTATGACAGGGATCCTAAGTATACAAGATCTTGTGTGTGGTGGAGAAATACATACAAGTCTTTTATAGAATGGAAGCAATCCCTGGAGATTTTAGGAAAATAAAAATCTTTCATTCAACCTTACTTCTTTGGGGGATTAAATTTTCAAGACAATGATCAGTCCACTTTGACCCAGTGCTAAAGACTTATCAGTGTCTATAGTATAAGTACAGTGATAACTAGAAATTATTTTACCTGAGCATGAGGCTGGGAAACAGTGACGCAAAGAAAAAAACAATTGAACTGGAAGCACATCAGGCAGAGAAGTCAGCCTGAACCCTTCTTAAGTATTAGAAGGGGAAAGCAAATCCTCTACCAGTTGGTATATTGTTAGGGTGGAACAGATGAGAGATCTGAATCACTTGGTATGAGAACAACTGAAGTGGGAACAAAGGCATGTGTACTGTGTGGTGCAGAACTTTATAGGGCTATAATAGGTGGGTGTTGTCTCTTTACTTAGAAGAAGAAGAGTATCTACCTGGGGAGGGAAGGCAATTCCCAATAATTGGCTTACTGGACAAAGCCCCAGTGACCTCATCTTGGTTATGGCTCAGAGTAGGAATAATGGGAACATTTAAAATTAGAAGCCCATTTACACTTCGTGTGTGAGTATAAAGGCTAATCATTTGCTCTCAAAAAGATGTTCTTCCTCCATTCAGATTAATTCAAAAGATCTGTGATTTTTATTGATTTAAGCATTCCCTTCTTCAAAGCAGATTGTAATATCTCTGCAATTTAAGAAAGATTTTCATGAAATACTTTGGCTACAAAATCTTTATCATCTTTTAGTAGTCAACTGGTGATAAGCCTCTCTGAGCTTGTCCTGCTTTTAAGGGATGATAGGATGTTAAGGAATAAACCAAAGTCTATGGGTGGTAAGGCAGCTGGATGGTAGAGTGGGTAGAACACCAAGCCTATAGTCAGGAAGACATAAGTTCAAATCTAATTTCTCATTTTTACTACCTGTGTGGCCCTGCATTTTTTTCTTTTTTTCTTTTCACTTAAGCTTCACCTTCCGCCTCTAAAAAATGATGAAAACAGTAGCACCTATCCTCCTACATTGGCGTGAGGATCCAGAGAGATAATATTTGTAAAGCATACAGCACAGTTCCTAGCACATAGTTAGTGCTTAATAGATGCTTGTTTCCTTCCTTCTCTACAAGCCTCTGAGCTTTTTGAATTTAGGATGTCAAATGCAGAGTTAAACTAGGAGCCTTTTCCAACTTTGATTTTCCCTCCCTCCCATTCTGCCCTGCCCTATACAAAGAACAGTCATTTTGTACTGTAACTTTGTGCTGTGAATCTCATAATGCCTCTGAGGAGAGGATGAATTGCCAAAAAAAAAAAAAAAAAAAAGATTGGGAATTACTGCTTTAGGGGCTTATTCTAAAGTAATCAGGACTTTTACCTAGTTTCATATATTATGAATTCTGACTTACAGACTGATCTCTCGTTTGATTTAGATATCTCGGTATGACATTTCATGTCTATTCCTTCTTATTAATCTTGGTAACAATCTCTGGACATGGGGAGTATCAGTCTAGGTATAATAAAACAGAGATAGTAGACCTGGTGAATTAAATTGTAAGGTTATATATAATAAGAATTATGCCAATTAGAACATTGGGCAAGACTGTATTTAATGAAATAGTGGACAGTAATGCTAAAGGATAATGGGAAATCCTTGTTTCCTACCTAAACCAAATTCCACGACATATTCTAAGGGTCATCATTATGCTACCAATTCATATCTAGTAAGAGTCCACAATGGCCTGGGCTGTAGAATGTGACCTGTGGAAAATATGAAAGTGTTGATCCCTCTCTGCTCTGAATTTATATTCTAAGTAAGAAAATTGCTTTATGGGGAGGGAGGGAGGGTCTCCACTTTTCTATGGACAAAATTGTACTACTAACTTGTATTTATCAACTATTATTCAATCAAAAGCCTCAATGTTAATTTAACAAGTTTCAAAATACAAAGAAACCCTTTAATGCAACTGGCCCTAAAGGATAAAAGAGATGTCCCCATTTCATTAACTATATATATAAGTATTAATATAACTGCTAATATTTAACTATTAATTATTAATATTAATATTTACTATTAATATAACAGCTAATATTTAAAGTTGGCAAAATACTGAACATATGTAATCTTGTTTGACTCTTCCAACTCTGGGATGTAGAAACTATTGTTATCCCCATTTTACAGATAAAGAAATTAAATTGAATGTTGAAGTTGAAATGTAAAATGACTTGCCCAGAGTCACAGAACTAGTAAAAATCTGGGGAAGAATTTCAACTTGGGTCTTTTTGACTCCAAGTCCAGGGCTCTTACTCCATTTCAATGTCTTAGCTAATTTATATAAAATCTTTTGAGAATGGAGCTGTTAGATTTTAGGGGTCATTGTTTGATGCATCAATAACACTTATTCTAACATTGACCCAGGATAGTTCATTAAAAATTAGAAAGGCTATTGGACACCATTTAGTTCTACCCTCTAGACAGATAAGGAAACTGAAGACTAGAGAGTTTAGGTAATTTACCCAGTGTCAAAAATGAGATAAGTAGTAGAGGAAGGATTTGAAAGATTATTTTTAACTTATATTCAATAATCTTTTTGCTTTTCCAAATCACCTTTCTATAAGGCCATAGAAATCTTACAGAATGATATAATAGCAAAAGAAGTGGTCTTCAGAGGCAAAATATGTGATTTTAAACCTTGCTTTTCCCCTTACTAAAATGTGAGCTCTTTGAGTCATCTTATTTTTCTTTTTGTATCATCAAGCAATACATATAGTAAGAACTTAATAAAAGCAAATTTATTCATTCCTTCATTTATTCCTTCTTTCATACATTACATACATTTCATACATTAATTCCTTCATTCTAGCTATGGACAAGTCACTTTACCCTATAAAATTTGAATTATTCAATTATAAAATGGAGATAATAATAACTAGCTGGGATTATTGTAGGAAAACACTTCATGGCCCCTAAGGCATTCAAAAAATGCGAGCTATTATTATTATAATATTGGGAAATGATCATAAATTGGGAAAGCAAAGGAGAAAGTTGAAATGACTGGTTCTACATTAGGCTTGCCAGTGGCAAAGCTGGGACTACAACCAGGGTTCCAGCATCCCAGAGATGCATTCTTTCTTTGCAGCTCTGAGGTTCCTTCAGGGATAATATTATTGAAGATTTTTGTAGCTGGAAAGGCAGTGAACTAAGACTATTTTTACATCATCAAATGCAGGATGCTGCTTAGATTCATTTTAGCATTAAAGCCTTAGGATATTATTATTATTAATTTTGTAAAGCTCAAAAAAGCTAGAAATAGTCCATGCCCGTTAAGCACCTAAATCAGCCATATGCTTAAACATTTTACAGGCTGCCAAGCATTCACACAGAGTTTACAGAAAGAACTACTGTTTGAGTCAGTAGCTCATCATAATTATAACTACTGTTTATGGTGTATTCTGAGGTTTACAATGGCTCTGTGAGATAAGGTGTGAATGATGACTATCTTCATAGAAGGGGACCACACAAATACACAAAGGATTTATTATTTTTTTTTGGGGGGGGTGGGGAATTGCAGTGTGGAGAATTCCCTCCACAGTATATGGTAGCACAGTAATTAAAGGCCAGAGTTGCCCTAGCCCGGTGAATATTAAGCACTTTGCCCCAAGGTCACTCCACCCTATCCTTAAGTGTCAGGGCACCTAGGTAGTATAATGGATAGATAGATTGAAGGATCTGGAGACAAGAAGACTGATCTTCATAAGTTCAAATTTCGCCTCAGACATTATTAGCTAGGTGACTCTGGGGAAGCCACTTAACCCTGTTTGCTTCTAATTCCTCATTTTGTAAAATGAGTTGAACAAAGAAATGGCAAATCACTCCAGTATCTTTGCCAAAAAAAAACCTGGATTGGGATCATGAAGAGTCATACAAGAATGAAATAACTAAACAGCAACAACAGTTGTCTCAATCCCTTATTTTGCAAATAAGAAAAGTGAAGGTCAGAAAAATGAAAATGACTTTCACAGTCACAACAGTGGGGAATACATGAGGCAATCAGTTGAACCCAAGTCTTTTGTCAGCAATTCTAAGACTTGTATAATACCTCTACTGCCTCAAGTCAATGAAGAACTTTAGAAAATTTTCTTTTTGTGGGGTGGGGGGAAAGGGAGAGGTGTTATTTAATTTGTTCTGGCAATGTATAATACTAATTTACTTTCTAATTCAGGTATTGACAAGAATCCCTCTTGGATATCTTCTTCAGAACAAAGACACAATCTTAGATGCCATTAACAGGGAAGATTCCCAGGAATCTGATTAAGCTGACTGACTAATTATTATCTTCCCTGGGGAAGGCACTGACATTTATCCTGATTTTCTGATGTTTTATAACTCTATTGATCCCTCTCATTACCTGGATCAGTTGCCTTTGGTTATTGTTGATTGAAAATTTGTAAATGACATGGTCCTAGGACTTTTAAAGTAACATAGATGAAATAAGAACAATATGATAATGAGACTTGGAACTCAAAGGCAACTTAGAGATGATCTGTAAACCTTCATTTTATGAATGAAGGAAACTAAGGCTCAGAGAAATTAACAATACTGGAGAAACATCAATGGACAAAGGAGATATTGGCCCTATTCCACCTGTATCATTTGCTAGCTATGTTACTGTTAAGTTGACCTCATTGAACCTCAATCTTTTTCAATATAATAGGGATGGTGACCCTACCTACCCCATAGGCTTATTTTAAATATCATTTTCTCTTTCCTACCCACTTATTCTGTCATTAAAAAAACTGGAACAATTAACTCTTTTGTCCCAGGCAGCTTCAGTAATTATTTCTTGAAATGAAGCTCTGGAAAACCAGACTTTCAAAACTAGATTCAAAAAGAGATACTTAATCATACCTTAAATCCAAATCAGTCTGGTTTTCAATGATTATCCAATAACAGGTCCCAGTTCAAGTCTCATTGCATCATTGTTTGGGTTTTGTTGATTCAGGATCAATGTAATTAGCGATTATTTCCTTTCTGGGCAGAAATCCTGAGAGTCTAACCTCTTACTTTTTTTTTTTTTTTTTGAGTGGTAAGAGGCCACTTTTTGATTCATTTTTTACAGTTGCCTTAAATCACAGACTAGGGGTTGCCTCAAACTGAGGCTTGGGAAAGTCCTTAGCTTAAAAAGACTAATGTCTCCCCCTGCATCTGGGTTTATGTCCTGTAGTCCTAATCTTGCTATTGAACTCAAATGACTCTGGAGGAGATAGTGAGTCTGATGACTTTGCATCGCTCTGCTTCACTTAAATCCAACTCATTTGCTAGTCAAGACATCACCCTTCAGACATTATTGGTCCTCTTTGAGAAAGAAAAACAGTTTTGAAGATCAAATGAGATTCCTTAGATATGTATTCAAATACATTTCATATATAAATGTTTTGAAAATGCAACACTGTCAATCAATCAACACTCATTCAAGAAGCACCTACCATGTGACAGGTATGATATAAGAGATGGGGGTAAAAAAGATTCCCTGCCATAGGAGTTAAGGGAGACAACATGCATATATGGGAATACCAAAATATTTGGAGAAAGACATTAATTTCTGGAAGAATCATGAATAGCTTTATGTAGAAAATGGTTTTTGGGTTGAGTTTTGAAGAAACTTACAGGTTTAAGAATATTAAATTTGAAGTAAAAAAAAAACTGGAGTTCTAGTCTTAATGCCATTGTTGTTCATGGGTTTCTCATTTAACCTTTCTTAAGTCATTTTGTGTTCTATAAAAAAGGAATAATATACTTAGGCAACATCATATTCTGATACCTTATCAGAGAGGAATAAAGGTACACCTGGCTTGTGTGAAGCTAGTAAGCATTCAATATCAATTCTGGGATGGGCTGCAGGTTTGCTCTATAAGAACTAGTCCAGCTAAATTCAAAGAGATTCATTATCCATGGGATTAATTTTTTAAACAGTATCTCGCAAAGGTCATTTATTAATTTGTAACAAAGTTGCCAGCTGGGTTATTGTTGATTAAATTATGAATCCTTGAAGAATTAAAATTTTGAATTAGTAAAATATTATTTTGCCAGGTATATTTACTGTTGCATTTTTAGTATAGTACTATTATTTTGAAGTAGTCAAATATTAAGGCATGCATTTCTTCAAGCTTTGAAACCCATAGTATACAATCTGGATGTGCATCATGATCATTATCTTTCATCATCATCATCATCTTCATCATCATCACTATCTTCATCACTCTGGAATGATGCCATCTATTTTAGTAACTAAGAACATTGCTTGCTGTTTCATATACCACAGCCCCCAGGGTGAGAGGGAGGGCTGGTTTCAATTTGATATCTAGTTTGCACATGTTCACACTACTCATCTAAAAATATGTAGAGAAACTACCCATCTAGGAGAAGATGTCTGCTGGAATTAACATGAAAATTCAGAATAAGAAAAGATTCTGAGGTCTCTGTCCTTTTCTGGACCAAGGATACTTCTTACTAATATAATGTTTTATTCTAGGTCATGAACTGCAACACCTATGACAACCTAAATAAACTGCCTGGTGACATGATCTATATTAATTGAATGTAATCAATTCTTATTTAGAACAAATGGATGTTTTGATATGGCATTATTGATATGTCAAGAGGGTTTTCCTTAAAACACTTACTGCCAATAAATGAGACTGACTGAATTAGGCCATCTGGTAATCCCCTCCAATACAGTTTTGCTATGGTAGAAGGGAGAGAACATTGGGGAATAAGGATGGGAAAGACAGAAAGCAACATGTTGGGAGGGAACAAAGAAAAAAAATTATCACCATATGACCTAAGGTTGGAAAGAACCTTAATGAGCACTTAATTCAAAACCTTCATTCATGGGAAGCAATAAACTAGGAAAACATTTTTACAGTTAAAGATTCTGATAAAAGTCTTATTTCCAGAATATGTAGAGAACTGACTCTAATTTATAAGAAATCAAGCCATTCTCCAATTGATAAATGGCCAGAGGATATGAACAGACAATTTTCAGATGATGAAATTGAAACTATTTCTACTCTTATGAAAAGGTGTTTCAAATCATTATTGATCAGAGAAATGCAAATTAAAACAATTCTGAGATACCACTACACACCTGTCAGATTGGCTAAGATGACAGGAAAAGATAATGACTAATGTTGGAGGGGATGCGGGGAAAACTGGGACACTGATGCATTGTTGTGGAGTTGTGAATGGATCCAACCATTCTGGAGAGCAATTTGGAACTATGCTCAAAAAGTTATCAAACTGCATGCCCTTTGATCCAGCAGTGTTACTACTGGGCTTATATCCCATAGATATTAAAGAAGGGAAAGGTATGTGCCAAAATGTTTGTGGCATCCCTTTTCATAGTGGCTAAAAACTGGAAATTGAATGGATGCCCACCAATTGGAGAATGGCTGAGTAAATTATGGTATATGAATGCTATGTAATATTGTTGTTCTGTAAGATATGACCAGCAGGATGAATACAGAGAGGTTTAGAGAGATTTATATGAACTGATGCTAAGTGAAACGAGCAGAATCAGGAGATCATTATACACTTTAATAACAATACTATATGAGGATCAATTCTGATGGATGTTGTTATCTTTGGCAATGAGAGGATCCAATTCAGTTCCAATTGATCAGTGATGAACAGAACCAGCTACACCCCGTCAAAGAACACTGGGAAATGAGTATGGGCTGCTTACATTTTTATTTTTCTTCCCAGTTTATTTTTACCCTTCTAAATCTGACTTTTCTTGTTCAACAAGAGAACTATATAAATAGGTACACATATATTGTATTTAAGATATACTTTAACATATTTAACATGTATGAGACTGCCTGCCATCTAGGGGAGGGGGTAGAATGAAGGAAGGGAAAAGTTGGAACAAAAATGTTTGCAAGGGTCAATGTTGAAAAATTACCCATATATATGTTCTGTCAATAAAAAACTACAATTAAAAAAAAACCCTTCATACATGGAAACTAAGAAAACGAAGTCACTTGACCTAAGTAATAGAGGTAACATAGCCACTAAATGGTGGACCTGGAGGTCAGGAAGAACTGAGTTCAAATCCTAAAATACTAGCTGTATGACTCTTCTTTCTCTCAGCCTCACTTTCCTTTTCTGTAAAGTTCATAAAATAGTAGTACTAACTTTCCTGATAAGTTGCAAGAATCAAATAAAATGTGTGGTGATATTAATGCTAGCTATTAAAAAGTGTGGCAATCCAAATTTGAATGATGGTACTATATAAAAGCTAGCCAATAAATAAAAGAATATGGATTTGAATTAATGGCACAAGATATATGCTAGCTATTAATAAGTATGAGAATCTGGATTTGAATTCATGGGATTATACACATATTAATTGTTAATAAGTATGAGAATCCGGATTTGAAGCTAGGTTATTTGTCTCAAAATTCAGTGTTCTTTCCATGACACCATGACATCCATTGCTGGATGACCAGTTCTTTACAGGCCTGTAATACCTTCCTTTCTTGGAACTAGAATGGACTCAAATAGGATCTAAAGCTTAAAGAGACTTTAGAGATCAAGTAGTCCAACTCCATAATTTTAATTTGACTAAACTGAGGTCAAGAAAAGTAAAATGGCCTGCTTAAATTCATTAATGATTCATGTGGCAATGCTAAAATCTGAGTTTAGTGTACTACACTGTCCTCTCATTAGCAAACTTCCAAAAAGTCTGAATTTGACCAGTCATTGGAGTGTTTACAATATTTTGTTGAGACAATTTAGCAGGCTTGAGAGTGGAACCACATTCATCAACTCCCACCATCCCCTTGTTGTCTCTCTTCCTTTGAGGTTAAAAAATTCTAAAGCAGCATAGGACTAAGCAACAGATGATGGGATAGAAAGTGCTGAGAGTGCTACTGAGATGAGAGAAAGGAGAAGTGAATCTGGAAGGCAAGGTAAAAGAGACTTCATGAAGAGGAAAGAGAGACTGCAACTGGATCATGAATGAAGGAGGGAGTGAATGAAAAAAAAATTTAAGTACTAATCATATGCCAAGCACTGTGCTGAGCACCAACAACAGAAAGAGAAAACAACCTGTATTGTCAAGGAGCTCACATTCAAATATAAATAGCAAAATTCAGCTGCATTGTGGGTGGAAGGGCAAGACATACGGCTGCATTAAGTGTCTTGGCAGATCAAGTGGAAATGCTGGGAGTGGGAGGGTGTCTGAATGGTGTATAAGTGCCATTGTCTGTAAGGCAGTGTGTGTTTGTATTCATGTATATGTACATATGTGTACGTATTCATAAATACACATATACATGTATATACAGATATATGTATATATCATACACATATACACATGAGCACATGTATATACATGCACACAAATGTGGGTATGTATATGTATACACAACATATATATACAGTATATGTTTATATGTATATATATATATCAATATACAACATATATATCTATATTTCCCCTCTCTACCATTATATACAGAAAAAGAAAGCCAGTTGATTATAATCCTCTTAAATCTTAAAGCAAGTTACACGCAACCCAATTAATTGCATTAGCCATCTTAGGAAATTTTTTTTTTTGATAAGACTTTGAGACTATACTATCTTGGCACCAAAATGACACAGCTGATTCTAAAAAAGTCATTTAGGTCAATGAAAAATTTTTGTAAAATTGGTCTGGTAGTATTTAGACCACAAATTTTTAACTGCTAGTTCAATGACTCAGGATAGCTAAGAGATAGAGTGGAAATACTGTGAGTCCTGTAATCAGTCAGGAGGGCTCAAATTAAAATTCAGCCTCAGACACTTACTACCTGGATAATCCTGGGCAAGTTTAACTCTCTTTGCCTCAGTTTCCTCATCTGCAAGATGAACTGGAGAAGGATATGACAAACCAGTCCAGTATTTTTGCCAAGAAACCTCCAAATGGGGTCACAAAGAATTGGATGTGATTGAAACAATCAAAAAACAAAAGGTTCAAAGATTCGTCAATTTTCCCCCCATTTATCAACATTTTAGTATCATAAGTACTTGTTTTTAAAACCTTATAGATCAAAAACAATCTCCTTCTTCGGAGGATTTATAAAATTCTGATTCTGTCACTTATTAATTTATATGAATTTGAGCAAGTCACCTCTTTCTAGCCTGAATTTTCCAGGAATGTAGGTTCATATATTTGTAGCTGGAAAGAACCATGGAAAGTGGGACTCAGAGAACTGAAAAGATTTGCACATTATCATATAATAAGTTGTTAGAAGCAAAATTTGAACCCAAAGTTTGCTGACTCTAAATCTAGTACTCCACTGATTCCACCATGTTGCCTAATTTGTAAAATGAAAAAAATTGAATTAGATGATTTCTAAGGTCCTTTCAAGATCCAAGTAAAAAACCTTATGCTCTCCTTGTATCTTGCTTCTTTAAATCATTGCTTCCTTCCTCTAGAGCCTGATCTATTACACCAAGGATTCTAAAAGTCTGTTGCATGGCAGAAGAACCTTTGACAGTCAGTAATCTGAAATATATTTTATTCTGGCAAATACTAGTTCAGACCCAATGGTCCAGTGACAGACGGGATTGTTCATTTTTGAACCAGTTAGTATGGTATTATGTGGCGCTAACCTTAACTGAAGACATTTTACAATATATAAATTACATGAGTAAGTACCAGTATGGAAGTTATTTTTATCTAATGTGCTCTCACTATAACAGGAGTGGTTATAAATTCATATTGATATTGCATCAGTAGGATGCATCTTAGAAAAATAAAACAATACTATGTATAGTATCTCCGGGCATGTCAACCCCAGGGTATTAATGGAGGAAATATCCAGGTTCACTAAATCTTTATTAGCATATAAACTATGATAAGGGTGTAAACACACACACACCCTTAACTCTGTAATCAGCTGAGGCAAGGTATGTTGTGCTCTATCATTTTCTACTAATGCCATTTATTAAAAAGGTTAGAAGTCACTTGCAAACAAGTGTGCTTGAAAATATTTGGCTTACCTTATGATATTTTTTTATTGCTATTCTGTGTCTAAAAATGAACAACTCAGTCAGCCAGACATTTTGACTACACTGCACTAAACAAAGCTTGTCACTATTTGTTTTGTCTTTCCCCAAATGAAATCATTGAAATATGATTAGATCAGGTTCGATTACTGACCTTTCCACTTCTTGGCTGTAGTAACAACAGGCAAGTGATTTGACCTGTGTGCCTCATTTTTATCATCTGTAAAAATCATCGATGTTGAAAATACCTTCCAGCTCTAATACTAGCACCAAATGAATTCATGAAATGTTCAGTGTTTTATCACCATAACTTTTACTTCCATGTGTTTGACTAGTCAGGGTCAATAGAACAATAAGAAAATAAAAATGAAAATCAATTTACATACTATATGTTATTCACAATGTACCTTATCTCTTTTCATTTCACCTGAAATTAAAGAATGCAACAAGAAAAAAAAAAAAAAAAACAAAGGAAAGAAATGAAAAGCTCTAAGTTTTTTGTAAATTTGTGAAATTCAAATAGAGCCACTTTTTTTTCCCTGTGGTTTTTGGTTTCCTTAGTTGTAAAATGAGAATAATATACTCGATTTCCAAACTTCCCTTCAGCTCTAAATGTTCTGATTCTTCTGATTGTTCTTAGAGCTGAAGGGAAGTTTTGTGATTCTATTTTATATATTTTCAAAAGAAATCCATAGTAGTGCCTTTTGCCTGAATCAAACATTTAGGATTTTACAGAATGATTTTTTGATTTAGTCTTATTATTAGTTGATTCAAGTAACCAAAACCAAATAGATGAGCAAACATGAAAGCACTGTTTTTCAGAGATAACGACATTTATTTAGACCTACCATTTTCATCAAGCTTGGTTCAGTTTGCTTTCATTGCCTCAAACTTATTCTTCAATTCTGAAACTGGTGGTTAGTAGTATTCAAAAATATACATTTCAAAGGAGAGAAGAGTGAATACTGGAGAGGTTATGAGATGATCATCACACTAGTGAAACACTGATGGACCATTTGGAAAGCATTCATATATAATTATACAAATAAAGTGAATAAAATGTCCATATTTTTTGGTCCAGATATTCCAGCAGTAGGAAAATATTGATAAGAAGAAAGGCTCCATATACACCAAAATATTTATAGCAGCATTTTTTGTACTACAAAGAATTGTAAAGAAAGTAAATAAGCAATGATTGGGAACTATCTAAAAATGCAGTGGTATTTGAATAACCATGCTATAAGGAATGAATACAAAGAGTTCTCAGCAGAATAAAAAAAATACTTTGTGAACTGATACAGAATGAATTAAAGAATCAAGAAAATTACAATGAATATTCATGGCTCCAAAAGAAGACATATGAAAACACACTTCACCCCTTTGGTAGATATGAGAGATATAAAAAAATATATTGCATATATTTTCAGAATAGCTTTGCTGATTTGTTTTCCACTGATCTTTTTTCCCCTTTTTTGTCTTTAAAAATATCTCTTGACTCCCTTAAAATACTTAAATATATAAGATTTTCTAGAAGGGGAAGATAGGGTGGATGCTGAAGGAAATTTTGAAAATATGCAAATAAAAATATAAATGAAAATTAACAACAAAACAAAACATTTCAAAGACAGAACTGGGGATAAGGTAGACAGCCACTGAGAATGAGACTGTTGGGAGTTAGATTGGGGGCACGGTAAAGGTTTTAATACAACATAAAGTGATTTTAAACATATTTTCTAATGCTAAAAATGTAAAGCCTGGACAATAATATAAACTGGATAATAATATACAGAAGACATTTCTTTTTAAAAAAATATTTTTGAAAGTCAGGAATTATATGAGCAAAACACTGTCCAGATTTAAACAATTGGAAAAATATTAAGTACACTTGGATAGGCCAAGCAAATGCCTTCTGAATCCAATTTTTCTTGTGCATCAAGAGAACTGTGTGGATCTGCACACATATATTGTATCTAGGATATACTTTAACATATTTAACATGTATAAGACTGCCTGCTATCTGGGGGGAAGGGTGGAGGGAGGGAAGGGACAGGTTGGAACACAATTGAGTGCAAGGACAATGTTGTAAAAATTACCCATGCATATATTCTGTCAATAAAAAGCTGTAATAAAAATATATTTTTTCCTTTGGTTATTTTTTCTTAACATTATTTTATTTTTTTTCCAATTGCATGTAAAGATAGTTTTCAGCATTCATTTTTGTAAGACTTTGAGTTTCAAATTTTTTTCTCCCTTATTTCTTCATACCCCAAGACAGCAATTTGTATTTTAAATGTATTTTCATATTAGTCATGTTGTAAAAGAAAAATCAGAACAAAAGGAAAAATGAGAAAAAAAATGATGAAAATAATAGAGCATATTTCTTATGATGGCACAGATTCAATTTGGTTCAACAAAGTTTATTAAGTACTGATTATGTGCAAGATACTATGTAATAGAGTAGGGATACAAAGGAAAAACTAAGTGTTCACTGCCCTCGGGGAGTTTTCATTTTATAGGCAATGTCATATCCTTGATCTCCCTGTATTTGTACTTTCCCAAATCCCTATCTTGTATTAACATATCTTTAAAATATGTTGTCTTGTGCATCCATAGATGAATCACCACATTGCCATCAACACATTCACTTTTGTCTTTAGTAGTAAGGATATGTTTGTGCCAAATCAACCATATATACTCTCAATGCTCTTACTTGGAATCCCCTCCAGTGTGATGGAGAAATTCTCCATTTTGTTTCTGAGGCTCATAATTTTGTGTCAAGAACAACCTATATACAAACATAGTTTCCTTGGATAAAGGACTTATATATATGCAATCCGAAAGTCCTATGAATTGTGGGCTACTTAGCCCCAGCCATTACTGGAGTGACAGAATCTGGAAAGATTTTAAAGGAAAAATAAAATGAAGGCATACTAGGCTAAACTATTCTTTGAAACATACTTCCTCTCTTAAGTATATCTTAGACAATGAGAGGATCATTCAGTCACTAAATCTTTATTTAGCACCTATTATTAGCATAGTAGAGTACCATTCTGGGCACTAGAGAATTTAGAAGATTACATTAAGATAGTTCCTTCCTTGAAGGAGTTTCTACTCTAGTAGAGTATGAAAGAAGAAAAAAGTCTAGCAGAAGGGACAGAAATTCTGCAAACTACTGACACATTGTCAGCCATTAAGTATTAAATTTTTGTACGTCTCTTTGTATGTCTTAAATTTCTCTAATATGTTACATGTTTTTTAAAAAAAAATTCTACTTCTCTGGTGACTAAGAACTTAAAATTAAAATCATGATCATTAAAGTAAAAGTTAAGAATAAAAATATATATATAAAGTGTTGTAAATTAATGTCTAAACATTTTAAAGTACCTGGTATTTAGCCCTAAATTAATTGATCACTTAGATGGCACAATGGATCCAATTCTGGACCTGGAGTCAGAAAGACCTGAGTTCAAATACAGCCTCATAAACTACTGGCTGTGTGACTCTGGGAAAGTCACTTGATCTTGCCTCATTTTCCTCATCTATAAAATGGGAAGAATTATATCATCTTCCTCTCAGGGTGATTATGAAAATCAAATGAGACAATAATTGTAAGGTACTCAGGGTAGTGCCTGATGTGCTTGTTTATTATTGTTTATCATTTTATGTTTATTATTGTTATTATTATTAACTGGCAAAAATTAAAAAGGTTCTGTTTTCTCTACTGTTAGATGATCAAAATATTATCTAAGAGGTTACAGTGAAGATTTTGTAGAAAAATTTAGATCTTTCAACTTCTTGTACATATAAGATATCCAATTAATGTTTTTAGTATAAAGATTAGTTTATGACAACATTATCCATAGTTCAGGTGACTACATCTCTTTTAGAGATCACACACAAGGCTGAAGATGAATTAATATGCACAACAGAAGAAAACATTTAGCAGATTAACAAATTAGATATGGATCTTGTTTTATATTTATTATCATGGCTAACTAATAATTTTTAAGTAAAATGTTTTACCTTCCTTAAATCACTTCTTTCTATAGATAAACTATATCACTCTTAGGTATTCTGTTTAAACAGGAATCCTTTGTCCCAAGAAGAGAAACAAAATGAGAAATAGGGTCTATTAGGCATAGTTCTTGATATCAAAGGAATGACACCAACTCTTGTGTCTATTGTTATATGAGCTACTCCAGTTTGATGTGTTGTAAGATGATTGGTGTCTGTTTAGTCTAGATTGGCATATATTATAAAAGACTCTGTGTGAGTTCTAAATAATAGAAGACAGACCCTATCCATCTAACCCTACACAGACTTGAAAACCTCTGAGCATGGATGATGCAATAAGTTGTCGTGCATGCTTTCTTTATCTCTCAGAATCAGAACCAATATTATGTCCTTGAAGCAGTGGAATGGGCAGGACACAGACCCCTTCAATATCCTTTGTCCAGCAGATCAATTTGTATACTATCAATAAACACTGAAATTAAATTAATTGAATATAAGGCTCTATCTCTGTGTCTTAAAATCCCAGATGGGACTGAGGAAATGTCAATTTGATAATGATAGCAAGTATTTATAAAGTGCTTTGCAAAGCTTTAAATGTTATCTCATTTGATATTCCCCAAAAATCTGCGAGGTAGATGCTAATTATTATTCCCATTAGAGAAAATTAAGGTTGAAACAATGCTTACTTAATAAGTTTCTTAAATGCTTTTTTAACTCATTCATTAAGCTAATAGATTATTCTCCTTCATTATAAAAATTTTTCTGATTCACAAATGTGCTTTTCTATTCTGGATATTTGTTGCTTCCTAGTTATCAAGTACCACATTCATAAATCATTTTATGACTTGCTTAAGGATACATATTCAATAAGTCAATGATTCAAACTCAGGTCTTTCTGTGTCCAAGTTCAGCACCCGATGTACTATTCCAGTTAACTGCTTAATTTCACAAGTATGTCTAAATTTTACATGTATGTCTTAATAGTAGCAACATAAACTCAAATAATACTTGCAAAAAATCATGGGTGTAGACACCTTTGTGGTAATCTAGTCCAATTCTCTAATTTTATGGTTGCAGAAATTTGACCTGGAATCTGCAATCAGTGCATAAGTTCTTGCCTCCTCAGCAACCACAGACGGAAAAGAAAATTCTTCACAGCAAAGTCCTTGGCATTATCAGTGGTTTAACAATGACTGGCAGTTGAAAATTCCAACATGTGTAAATCACTAAAATGTGAACTCTTTGAAAGGAAGGATAGTTCCACTTTTCTATTCACATTCTATTACATCGCAAAGTGCTTCGCACACAGTAAGCACTTAATAAATGTTTTTTTAATGAAATGTTATTCATGAAATTAATAAATTATTCTCTTTCCTTATAAAATATTTCTCACAAATATACTGGTAAATACAGATGTGATTACCTGTTGTGTATATTTATTGCTTCTTGATTTTTAGGCATCTCATTTTATAAATCATTTTAGTTTTCCCATTTTGTTTACACATATTCACTGTAAAATACTGTGTATGCTGGTTTTCAAAATAGTAACGGTTTTTGGATCCATTAGTTTTATGACATAAATATAGAGACATAATAAGGTTTATTGTCTAAGAAGAGTTCTTTTTTCCCCCTCAGGCAATTGGGATTAAGTGACTTGCCCAGAGACATACAGCTAAAATGTATTAACTGTCTGAGGTCAAATCTGAACTCATGTTTTCCTGACTTCAGGGCTGGTTCTCTATCCACTGTGCCATCTAAGTGCCCCTAAGAAGAGTTCTTAAAGAGTCATAGAACTTTCCTTTGAAAAACCCATTTCAGCTTTTTTTCTTTCACAAGTATCAGCTCCATCTACCCTTCTATATTGGAAATAATTTCCTTGGGGCATAAGGAACATACAAAGTGAATTCTTGTGCTTTTTATATCTTTGAAAAACAAATACTTATTATTGTTCCACTTTTCTAGCCCATGAG
This sequence comes from Sarcophilus harrisii, assembly GCF_902635505.1. Taxonomy (NCBI): domain Eukaryota; kingdom Metazoa; phylum Chordata; class Mammalia; order Dasyuromorphia; family Dasyuridae; genus Sarcophilus; species Sarcophilus harrisii. The sequence continues at coordinate 204,322,028 of NC_045430.1, read as the reverse complement.
AATGCTGCACCCATCTTCTCAATCAGTATCAACTCCCAAGTAAGATGTTGTCCCACTAGGGGCAAGGGAAAAAAGTATCTTTAAAAATTTTAAACCAATGATAATAATACTAATATCAAGTTCTTGAATAGATTTGTGGAAATTAATTATAGAGCATGAACTGGACATGTGTATAGGCAAATTTCAACATTATAAAATAGCAGTAATTGATAATTGAAAATGACTGCTTAACTGTTATGCTTATTCAATTCTTTGAATTGAAAAAATTTTAGCTTAAGCAACTCCAACCTTTCAGTGAGAAGCAAAAACTTTTATTTTCTCTCGAGGTCTTAAGATGATGGGGTAAGTTAGAACCAAAAGTTTAGTCCAGTCATTTTTCAGTTTTGTGCAATTCTTCATGGCCTCATTTGGAGTTTCTTGGGAGAGATACTGGAATGATTCGGCATTTCCTTCTACATTTCATTTTATAGATGAGGAAACTGAGGCAAACTGAGATAAGTGACCTGTCCAGCGCCTCACTAATGTCTGAGACTGGATTTTAATTCAGGTATTCCTGACTCAAGACCCAGAGCTCTATCCACTATACTGAGAGGTAGTATGTTCCACAATTCCTAAAGTTGAAAATTGGATGATACTGTAGCTTGATTATAAAATCACAAACTCATTAAGAGACATCTCAATAGGGAAACAGGACAAATATTGCCTATGTACTTACCGAACAAATCAGGAGAGAAGAGTGCTACAAGTGCTCCAAAAACATATTTGAAGTCTACTAATAGATCCCTATTGCAACTTGAGGACCACTGAGAAACCCAATCTGCTTTAGATGAACCAACACTGATGCTGCATTGAGCTGAAGTAGATTTCTTTCAGCTAAATATATGAAGAGATGTGGTGTGCATAGTAAATAGAGAGACAATACAGAAACTAGAAAGACCTGACTTAATTGGCTGTGTGACCCTGGTTACATTGCCTGATCTCTCAATGCTTTAGGCAACTCTCTTATACTATAAATTACAGAGGTTATCTATCTACACGAAAGAAGGGGTTTCCTCAGCTGGAAATTTCCCACACTAGTGGGATTCTAAGTCCAATTTCAATCATATTTGAGGTCTTGGTAAGAAAGATCTTTACTCTCTTTTTGGTTGTCATCACTGCAAATTTTGAAATGAGTCAGCCTTTACTCTAACCTCCCTCAACTGCTCATCCTTCAGTATCAATCAGATTTGTGTTTGAGCCTCAGAGTCATAAAATATTTATTAACTTCCAGCTTTTAATGTTCATGTATAAAGAGCTAAATTAATAATTTTTGAGTGTTGGTTAAAAAAGAAATGAAAAACTTTCTCCAGGGCCAGTGTTGTATTCTGTGCCAAGCCTAAGAGTATGATTGGTTTTATATTATATTGAAATGATTGGCTCAAAAGTGAAATGCTCAGTTGGTTATTTGGTGTTTCTGAGATTAAAGGAAAAAAACTGATTAAATTCAACCATTGTTTTCTTTTACTGAATTTCATTTGTCTAATTTGTGTCAACTAAATATATTTATAGATATGGCTTAAAGTAAGAGGCAGGAAATGCAATTTCAAATGAAGAACGCCTAATTGTCCTCAAACCTACATGCTTGTGAAGAATAGAGAAATGACCAGATCATGTTTAGAGAGAAAATGGTCCAAACTATGTGTATGCAGCTCTGCATAAACAGATGCCCACTTTAAAGCTATATTAGCATCTATACCAATTCTAAATGATCTCAAAGTGGGAAAGAAGACATGAAAGAAGGAGTTAGATTAATTACTTTCCAGTTTCCTAACAAGGTGATTGACTAGTTCTTTATTTTTTCTTGGAAGAATCCTTGACATGATAATGCCTCTTCCTCCTAGCATCAAATGAATAAAAGAGATCATACAGATAAAAGAGATAAACCATTTAAACTGACTCCTTAATTTTATAGTTGAGGGAATAGACATGCAGGAAGGTGAACCTAGGTTGATTTTACTCTACTATTACTTATGCACCTAGGCAATAGCTGAGTGAGCACTAGAACACAACGCTTTTGACTTCAGGGCTGTGTAGCCTTGAGGAGAATGAAACCTCTTATTTGTAGTTCAGTTATTTCAGTTGTGTCTGACTCTTCATGATACTATATGAGGTTTTCTTGGCAGACACATTAGCGTAGTTTGTCATTTCTCTTTCCAGTTTATTTTACAGATGAGAAAATCTAGAGAAATGGGATTAAGAGACTTGTTCCGATTACACAACTAGTAAGTGTCTAAGACTAGATTTGGAATCAGCATGATGTTCACTCTTTCTGATCCAGATCAGCCCTTTATCTACTGATCCATCTAACCACCCTAATGGGACATATAAATTTGTCTAAAGTCTCGATGATCCAAATATCTTGAGACATCTCTTTCATATTGACTCAGAGCTATGAATAGTCATTTTTGGAACCTGAAGCCAACAGCATAAATGATTTGGGACTAGCAGTACAAATGACACATATGATCAGGAGAATAGGGAAGAGACTTTTGTCAAGGACAGATCTGGAAAAGAACATATTGACATGAAGTGTGAACATGGAGGGAGAAGAATATGACTAGGCAGCTCCCTATTTTAGCCATTTTTATTTTATTTTTTATTTTTTGCTGAGGCAATTGGGGTTAAGTGACTTGCCCAGGCTCCCAAGCTAGGAAGTCTTAAGTGTCTGAGGCCAAATTTGAACTCAGGTCCTCCTGATTTCAGGGCTGATGCTCTATCCATGGCACCACCTAGCTGCCCAGCATTTTTTTAAAGCAGAAGATAATTTCACTAGTTTCTATAGTGTTTAAGGAATACAAGTATCTCCAAATTTCACTTCCCTCAGGCAAAATCCAGATCATTTTATGTTAGTTAAAGTTCTACTGAGACTCTAGAATAAACCATCTTGAATTTTGTACCAACAAATTTGCTGTAAGTCACGAAGAGATCCTAAAAGATCAAGAAATCTTACTGAACTCTGTCACATTAAAAGTATTTATAATGTTATTTGTAGGCTGCTGCTATATACATATATACTTTTATCCAATGATTTATGTAAATACATTTATGTGATACTCATTATAGAAATACCTTTCACTGTAACATTCTTCAGTATCTAGGAACCATTAAAAAAAATTTAGGCCTCCACACCTTGAAGGTGAAGGATGAACATACAAACTCATTCTCACTATGACCAGCAGGCAAATTTTCCCTGCCCATTTTCTGAAAAAGGTTTGAAATGCAAGATTTCTTTGTTGGAGGTGACTGGCTTTCTCTGGTGCTAATACCCCATAGTCAAATATCTTACCAATTATAATTCCTAGTAAAGACTCAGTGATCCTGATGGAGAATTCTTATGAACAACCCAAAGGCTTTTATGATAATTTGTTACCCTTTAACTAGAGCCTCTGGCAATGTGTAAAGACAGTAAAAATAATGTATTTTGAAAGTGAAAAGTATAATCAACTGAGTGTCCTTATTCTAAGGTCATCAAGACTTGGTTTGCAAATCACTTTGGTAGAACAAAAGTTCCTTTGAATTATCTATTTCATTTCTTCTCATTTCCTGTCTCCTCTGCAAGAAGGCAGCAAAACTGAGAAGCTTTTGCTTGGATAAATCACTATTATCAGACGCTGAACTTCTTAAATGTTTCTATTTGTGCTATTCCACAGAGATTAAAATGATAGTGGGAAATACAAAAAGAAATCAAACCAAATGCTGTTGCAGAACGATGCTTTTTGAGTCATGCGGAAGACCAATTGGTTTCTTTAAAATATTTACACAATCTAGTTTAAGGGAAAAAGAGTAGTACCAGACAGGAGAAAGTATAGAGTATGAATCCTGTTGTTGCTGTGTGACCTAGGCAAAAACAAATTCCAAATTGGGAAAATGGAAATAAATAGTACTTGCACTGTCCACCTCACACTTCCACTGGGAAGCATTTGCAACCTTAGGTAATATAAATATTTTAGCTATTATTGTAACTATCATTGACATGCATTGACTGGATTGGCTGATTTTCTAACCAAAATGACTTGTTGGAATATTTTGTGTGTGTGTGTGTGTGTGTGTATAACTAAGTAGAGCAATGATTTTTAACCATCTAAGTCATCGAATTGTAAAACAATTTATTTTGAGCTAGAAATGACTTTAGAATCATTGGATTCAGTCCTCTTGTTTTGCAGATGCAGAAACTGAAATCCAGAAGAGGCCTGTTTATCACACAACTGCTAAATAGCAAAGCTGGGGTTCAAAGTCATATTTTTGTCTCCAAATCTAGCATTCTTTCCATCATATGACAATTATGATTATTTTGATGGAAACATAGAACCCTGATGTCCCCCAAGATTACCTTTCCCTGTTGCAAGTGTTGCTAAAAATTTTTGAAAAATATACAATGACAATGAAAAGAAAATCTATCACTACTTTAAATGAGAAGGAATTCAATGATGAATATATTGAGTTCATAGCTTATGGCAGAGACCAAACTATAAACATTACTTCTATAAGATAATAGCCTATAGGTCACATAAAAGTAGAAACTGAATGCAAAGCCTTATCATCATCATTATAATTCATTTACATAGAGATAGCTAGAAAACAGTGAACAGAGTGCTCTTCTTAGAACTCAGGAATACTTGAGTTCAAATCCAGGTTTAGTTACCTAATAGCCATATGTTTCTGAACAAATCACTTTACGTGTCTCAGTTTTCTCATCTTCAAAATGGGCACAGAAATAGCACCTATCTCACAAGGCTAATGTGAAGATCAAATGAGATAAAATTTGGAATTTACTTAGTACAGTGCCTACTAAATAGTGGGCAATATAGAAATTCTTGGTTTCTTACCCCTCTTCTCTTAAATACAATTAACACAAACGTGATACAATGACTTACATGTTATTCAAAACAATTTCATGAACTTTAGAAGCTATCTTTAATATGCTACAATGGTTATGATTTCACTGGGAGGAAGAGTATTTTTATACTATGAAGTTCAAAAAACCATATGCAATTTGTCTTCTTGAGTTTATGTAATAGAGACAACAGTTCAGAAGTCAGATATAAAAGTCAGCTGAGTATTGCTTTGAGGAGGAACTGTCCAAGGTTTCCTTATGAACTAGGGCTCAGAAATTCAAAGAAACAAATCAACTATTTAGATCCTTGGCCTGGGCTATTTGAATATTACAGGGCAAATGATGCATTCCCTCGTGAGGCCTCTAAATGTTTTCTTTGAAATTGGTTTCCAATTTACCTTTGAAACTTTTTTTATTAGTAATGGCCAGGAGTTATTAGCATAGTACCAGCATGACAAAAGGAATAAATAATTCAGTGCTGAGACTATACAAACAAAGTAATTACATCACCATTCCAGATTCCTCATCACTAAATAATTAAGGAGCCTGGTCTGATTATTTTGCTTTAGTTTCACAACTGTGTGGATTGAGCTGAAAGCTATGTTTGGATATTGGTTACTGGGAAATGGATACAAACTAATACAAAAAGAATTTGAGAGAGTCAAAATCAGAGAAATAAAATTTGAAATTTGAGTGAAAAAATCACTCTGGGTGATTAAATAGGATAGATAAAAGTATATATGATTCTGTATCACAAAGTATATTATCTTCCATCCAAATCTATGATTTCATCAGTGTAGAAAGCACCTAGTATATAAGCTTCCTCAATCCAAAGGAAAATACCCATGTAATTTATTATCTTAGAGAAATGCCTATATCACTAAGTGGCTCAGCAACTTTCCCAGTGTCACAAAAGTAGTATATATCTGAAGTTGTTTTGAACATAGGCATTCCTGGTTTGAAGGCCAGGCCTTTGAACTATTGCATCATACTGTCTCCTATTCTTTTTTGGGAAGTCACTAACTAAGCCATGGGAATTATAGGTTGGGCATGTTTTAGAGATTTCTTTTGGTAATCTCTTAAAACTTAAAGCAGAATTTGCTCCCAACTCTATGTTAAGGGTGGAAAAATGTAGAGTGATGCTCATTCATTCATGAAAGAATTAAAGCATTTTAACTATAATAAGAAAATGTATTTAGTGTCTGGAGCAAGACCAAATATAATTTGAACAAGATGACTTGAGAACCCTCTAATAACTACTGGATGTAATGCTGAAAAATGTAATAGCTATCATGTCATACTTTCCTCCCCTAGGCTCAATTGCTTTGCACTCTGTAGCAAGACACACCTCAAACTTCAGTGTCTTTCTGATGGGTTTCTATTCAAGCAGCATACTTTGCTTTCTGAAAGGTGAAGTGCTCTCAGAGCTCATTTAACTACTCTGATTTCAAAAAGAGGAAAAATACCTTGTTACTTATTCAGATGGGATATCAAATAATGTACCACAGACACACCTTAATGAAGAAAACTCATTTTCCTTTCCATCTTTTAGATGGGAGTTCCTTTTAAAATGCAATTTCCAAAATGACTGGCATGTAGTATTTTCCCAATATCAGATATTTAGATATATAAGTCTTATTAGAAAAGATAAACTTGCTATTGATCTTCTCTTAAACAGTATACATCACTTTTAAACTGGTGAAATAATTAGTTCCTGATTTAGGATCTTAAATTATCAGACATTCAAGTAACATAGGTAGCAAAATAACTTTTACTGAGGATACATGATGACACTGATATTACAGAACCAAAGCTTGGAGGGATCTTAGAGGTCAATTTATTCAATCTCCTCAATTTGTATGCAGGTGTCATTAATAATCTGTTTCAGAGTCACTGTTGCATTCAATTGCCTCCTAATTTCTGAATTGTTAATGTGATGTGCCTCTAATATTTTAATGGCATGTAATGTGCATATTTGCTTCCAAATGGTGCAATTCCTCACACCTAATATTAACTGTTTGGGAAAGAACAAAACTGTCTCACTTGTTGCTCTGCAATTGCATTCCCACAACCAGGAATAAGCGATGATTTCCCTAGGTACTTTGTCATTTTCTCTAGGGAGATGCAGTAGATGCAATTTTAGGATTAGGCTGCTATTAGGCCAGCTCTGAGTTTATCTGGCTATTACAAAGGATTACAATAATAGCTTGCAGCGTGCATCATAAATTCTAACCAGCTGCGATTACATTTGTATTGGTTCCATCTAATGCTTTAATACAGTAACACAAAGAGTATTTCTTAACTTTTTCCCTGATTCTCTTTGTCATATCCATTCTGCCAGAATGCAAATTTAACTTTATTTTCAAGATGCCACTTATTATAAGTAAGGCATCTTGCTCAGTTTAAAGCCCTGTCCCTGTGGTAGAAAATCAGAATATATTCCCGGTCTGTTGGTTGCGGCAAATCTACTTAACCATAAGATTGCAGCTCATATCCTTACTTCCCTTTTCAAGAAAGCTTTGCTCCTAATAATAACCAAAGCAGAGCAGAGCAGGATGCTGATTGCATCTGCTACAGATTGGTGAAAATTAAATTCTGAAGCTTTGGCAATACTTCAAATACACATAATTGAATTCTCCAACAAGAGTTTTTAAAGATAATGCCCATCACTGATGGCATAGCTCCTGAAGCATGGTACTTCATAGGCTAATATTTTAAAAATTCTGTAAAAAAACTTTTCTCCAATAAGCTGATTCACCTTCTTTTACTCACCCTCCAAAACTGTTTTAATCTGTTCACTCTGGGCAGTTTGGAAGCATTCATCCCTGATGGTTGCAGGTCAGATGTGGAGCCTCTGCAGCTGCCAGGGTACTTGTAGTGCAATCACTGGCTGATGCCTAGAATAGTGTGATGCTAAATATTCTTGAAAACAGAGACACTCCCTTGGCTTTTAAGGCTGCTTCCCAATAACCACAGAGTTCGCAGCTCAGCACAAAGTAACCAATAGCGGAACTTGACATTCAAAGACTCCGGGGAGCAGCAGGAGAGCAGTGCTACCCTATCTCCCGCTGATTTGGGTCTGGGGGAGGGTGCGATGTCAGGCAGTTCCTTTCAAGGGTTTCTCCTCCAATACAATAGAGGGGCTTTTCCACAATTCCACCATCTTCCTTTTCTTGTTTCAGGACTGTTTTAATCTTTGAATTAAGCTCATATCTGCTCTGAGGCTGATAGAAATTCTTGTTGGCTGCAGCTCCCAAACTGTAATCTTGCCTGACTGTCAAAGACTCTCTCCTGCAGTTCTTCCTGGCTTTACTGCTGCTTCTTGCCAGGGTTCAAGATTCTGGGGCAGGTGCCTGTGTGTGGCCCAATTCATTGACTGTGAAGCTTCTTGAAAGCAAGGGTGATCTTTTGCTTCTTTTTGTATCTCAGCATTTAGGACAGTGCCTAGTATAGTAGGCACTTAACAAATGTTTACTGATGAGTGAGCAACAAAGTAATCTCTCTTGGTTTATATTTCCCTTTGACTGAGGGAACAAAGGTAAATGGCAATAACCTTATTTGATTGTCTACAAAGCACAGGGTAAAGCAGAAAGCTGTTAATTACCTAGTAATTTAATACTAGTTTTGGACAAATATTACAAATGGTGCATGCCCTCCCTCCTTAAAAAAATCCTTTCCTTTGTTCTGCCTTCATCAGCTTTTCAATGAGGATTATATAAACAGAGGCAGGGTTCCTAGCTCTCTGTAACCTCGCTCTTTCCTACTGTCATATGGCTAGTCATGGAAATCAAGGTGTAGATAACTAAAATGAGTAAGGAGGAGAGATTCTATAGAAAGAAGATGGGAGAAGAAATCATAGTTTGGTGGGGGGAAAGCACTAGATTAATTTAGCTAGTTCTAGTCTTACTTTTCTTAAATAGCCTTATGGTCTTGAACTAGCATCTCAGTTTCCTTAGCTAAAGAATTAGGGGTTTGAATTAGATGCTCACTAAGTTTCTTCCCAGCTCTAACACTTTATAATCCTATGATATGATGAATTCTGTCCCACTTAAACTTAAAAGACAAAGGGAGTAACAATATATTAAGATTATCTATATATGCTTAAAGTTACTACAAACTATTGGTGAAATCTAAAGGTAGTTTGTCCTTTTTAGACATATAAGAACTGTTGCTTCACACATAAGGAGTCATGATCATTCTATTATATATGGCAGCCACTATATTAGGTCTTGAGGGATACAAAGATGTAAACAAAATAATCCTTAACTTCAAGGAATTTACATCAATTAAATTCTCAGGTGTGCACCAGGTACAAGGCATTGTAGTAGGCACAAGAGACCTGAAAACAAAAACCAACACCAGTCCTTGTACTCAAGGAGCTTACCTTCTACTGCTGTTAAGTTTACGGTACTTGTTGCTTTAAGAAGCATGACCTGCTTTTTAAAAAAAAGGCAAATGGGCCCAAGAAGAGTTGAATTAAATTTTTGTGCCCCAAATGGGCCATAGGGAAGAAGCACTCCATTCCTCTAGGTGATGGCTCCCTCATTACAAAGCCGATTTTGTTTCTTTTATCCAATTCAGTTTCAGCTCTGGTTACCATCAAACTTTTAGGACATGGAGTACCCTTTTTTTAAAATAGTGGCTTCAGGGTGAATGAGTTGAAGAACCACAAGCCACAAACTGGATATGACAGACACAGCAACCAGTTGTAACCTCACAAACAATTCTTGATAATAAATATTCATGATAGAGGAGAAACTATTGGTTCAACATCAACACATAAAGGGGTAAATCAGAATGGGAAGCATAATTTTTGAAAGAAAGAACTGCAATTCTTTGAAAAGATTGAGACACAGTAGGAGAAAGGGAATGAGGAGCCACTAATGATTCAGATGAGCCAGGGACATACTTTGAAAAGGTAATACTACTCAAAGACACAGGAAATCTTGGGGGGGGGGGTGGTGGCAGGATAAGTGTGATGTTTCCTACTGGAAGTAATGAGCTTCCTTTTTCTGACCAAGCACCTGCCACTTTCTATTCCCAAGGTGTTAGAATTCTCTCTAAGGATACAGGTATTGAATTGTTCAATACCACAAAATGAAAAAAAGAAAACAGAAAAAAGACTTTCACTCCAATTAAAAGCTACCTTCTATGAAGGCAAGTTATTTGAAGGCCTCTAAAAATGACAATTTTGAAAGATTTATCACTGGAAGCTTATTTTCTTAATTATACTTTTCTCTGACATTTTGGTAATCACTAATATTTTAAATTCTTTCATGTGCAATGGGTTGCAAGGTTTTCAGATAAGATCACTCAAAATCATAGACTCTCAGAATTAATAGAGAATTCTCAGGTTATTTAGTCTTGACTATATCTGACTAAAAAGTCATCTCTAAATCAGATGTGACAAGTGACCAGCTTCTGATTGAAGAATTTCACTGACCAGGAACTCACTACTTGGTGAATTAGCTGATTTTCTTTTGAACAACTTTCAATGGTAAGGAGGTTTTTGTTATACTGAGCCAAAATCTATCTCTTCCAAGGATCTATCTCTGCACTAAGAAACCAAGATAAACAACTTTAGTCCTCTTTAAATCAGCCTTAGTAAGTTGATCTAAGCAACTTTCCAAGCTTCTTTCTTTTCAAGAAATTGCCCATATGTGGGAAAGTTTACAAGAAAAGGGCTTTTAAACTTGCAAACAGGAAAAAAAATACAAAGTTTTCTTCATATCCTCCCCCTCTTTCTTTTCAAGAGGGTACAATGAATACATTAGGGATATTCAGTAACAAAAATTGAGTCACAAAACTCTTTTTTGAAAAAAAAATTGAGACAAAACTTTAGGTAAAAATTAAACCCTGAAACTAAATAAATTCAGTAACTTAGAATCAAACCAGGGAGAAGACTGTTTTACTTTAAAACTAACACCTTACTATGATGATATAGTAAGTACAATTCCATGAGTATAAATGGGCAAAACAACACCTTAAAAATCCCGATTCTGAGTCAAACTTAATCTCATGGCAGTTGATATCTTCAGGTTTAATCTGAGTTACCTGAGACAACATGTGATAAACTCTGTCACTTGACCTGTGTGATCTTGGGCAAGTCATTGAAACTTTTTGCCCTTCAATATTCACATCTATAAACTATGGATTATAGTATCTGATCTATCTACATCATAGTGTTGTGCAGAGAGCCAAATGATATAATGGACATAAAGCATTTTTATGTGATGCTTTATGTATTATTATGATTAGCCTGAGAGATAACAACTCTGATGTATACTAACTGTGTGACCTGGAAGTCACTTAGCTTTTCATTGCCTGAGGCAATTTTCTAAGGCTATGATTGCAGATTCTATGATTCTATGATTGCAGAGGAAATACAAATCTTCATTGTTACTTTCCTACACTGATGGAATCACATATCTTATGAAAAAAATATGTATACATATATGTAATGTATATTGTGAATATATGAAATATATTATGAATATATATATGAAATATGTGTTTCTGTTTATGTGTCTGTGTGTTATTTCTATCAGTTTTAATCAACAGATTGGGTTCATTGAGCTTGCTTCTAAGTATAATAGGAGGTTAGAATATAAAAACCAGTTTCATTTCACTTTAGTCAGGCTAATGGTAAGATATCTGGAAAAATAATGCTTTATCTCACTAGAGTGAATTTCTATTACTGACATTTCAGAACAGACTAGCAGAAGAGATATGCTGAAAAAAGGGGGCCTTTGAAATGTTTCTTGAATCACAATTTGGGTATCTCCCCCACATTGCACTTTAGTGTCAAACTGATCCAGTGAACTGATGTAGGTCAGTGACATTATCAATTTTAACCACTAGATTAGGCTCACTAAGCTTATTTCCAAGTGAAGAAGGGCAGTGGAATACCAAAAACTACAATAGCTTCCTTTAATGTTCGTCATGCTATAGGTGAAACTTCTGTATATAGTAATATTTTATTACAATAGGGTGAATCTCAATTGCTGAGATCTCATAGCAGAATAGCAGAAGACACATTCTGGGATGGGGGAGCACTTGAAGTACTCTTTCAGTCATATCAGGAGGGTCCCCACACATTCTACTTAGGTGTCAAATTGGTCCAGTGGACTGACTCAGTTCAGTGGAATTATCTTCACAGCTCAAAGGCAACACATTATTCTATTTTAGTGGAGAGCAAAAATAAAAAATTGTCATAAGCTTAGGAGCTCAAGGGCTTACTGGAATCAGGAACGTCTCACAAGCACTTTTAAAGGGACGACTTGCTGTATTTGAGAATCGAATTGCATAAAATCTGTATGTAGGCTATTGATCATGTCAATATGGAAGGAGAATAAGTTAATATGCTTAAGTGGAAAGCTGAATAGCCCTAAGAGAAGGAGCAAGTTAAGCTACAGGATAGATACAGGAAATGGTATTGCTGACAGTATTATTCTCAGTCAAGGGAATTCAACTGACAGCAATTCTAGTATCTCCTCTTAAAATAATGCTTTAAGATTTGCAGGTCAAGAATTTAAAAAATTAATTAATTTATGGATTGGTAAGAGATAATGTGAACTTGTAAATATTTCTTTATCATTTTCAATATGGTATAGTGTTTGGTTCTGTAATATGTTTGTATTTATGTCAAAAATATTAATATAAAAAGAGAAACTATGTTATATAGTAGATAGAATTAGTAAGATCTGAGTTAAAATACTATTTCTGATACAACTGTTATCTGATCTTAGAATGTACTAGGTAATTCTCTAAAGTTAAATTTGCAGATGAACTGCAGATACTATGTTTCATTGACTGGACTTTTTGTATCTGAAAATCCTTATTCTTAGGGTTACACATATAACGATAAAAATAAAATAAAGATAACTGAATAGTGATCTGTCAAATCCACTGAATATATGAAGTATTCTGGAAGTGAGTGTAACATATAAACATGTCTTGAAAGCAAAGTTGTTTCTGTTCAGGATGAGGCTAATAGAATTCTTTGAATGTTAACTGAGTTTTTGGAAGCAAGGGAATATCATATTTAATATTGGTTTCTGGGCATAGCAGAAAGAACTTTACCAATATTTTTATCAGCCTTTTAAGATATGTAATTTTGGGAAAGGGTACAATTCAATTTTTAGTATATGGAAAGCTGTATGACAAGTTATCAGCTATTCAATACTGGCATCTAGTACATCAGGAAAAATGATGCTTGGTAAAACAAGAGAAGTCCTGGCATGGCTGTTGTAAAATCAAGTTTCTAATTATAAGTTGTGAGACCTTACATACATTATATCTCTGGTCTTTACCTTTTTCATATGTAATGAAGAAGCTTCCACAATCTGTTTTCCTGTCTGCTGCTCTAACCAATTTTTTTACTTTTAAAAATATTTTATTTATTTGATATTTCCCTCAGTTACATTCAAAACAAATTTTTTAAACATTGGTTTTATTTTTTTTTGAATTCTAGGTTCTCTTCCTTATTCCCACTCACAATTAAGAAACCACATGTGAAGTTATGCAAAATATTTCTATAAAATTTAAGTTGTGAGAGAAAACATAAATCTTCCACCTTAATGAAAATAAAAACTCTCAAGAAAAAATAAATTAAAACAAAAGAGAGATAAGAGAGAAAGAGAGCATGCTTTAGTTTGTATGCAGATACAATCAGTTCCTCCTCTGGGTATGGATAGGATTTTTCATATAAGTCCTTCATAGTAGTCATAGATTATTGTTCTATTAAGAATAGCAGTCATTTACAGCTAGTTCTACCAGAACATTGCCATTACTTTGTATGCAGTATATTTTACTTTGAGATCATGGAGGGTTTTCCAGGTTTTTTTTTTCCCTAAGAGCATCCTGCTCACCATTTCCCATAGAATAGCAATATTCACTACAACACATACCATAGTTTATTGAGCCATTCCCCAATAGATGGGCATCCCCTCAATTTTCAATTTTTTTTGCCCTGAGAAGAGAGCTGCTATGAATATTTTTTATACATATAGGTCATTTCTTCTGCCCTTTTCTTCTTCTGAATCATTTTTGGTATTCATACCTAGTAGTGATATTAAGTTAAAGGATATGCATGAATTTATAGTCCTTTGGGCATAGATCCTATCTTTTGATCACTTATCATTTGGGGTATGGCTCTTATTTTTTATAAATTTGACTCAGTTCCTTTATGTTTGAGAAATGAGGCCTTATCAGAGAAACTTGTTTGAAATTCATTTTATAATTAGTATTGACAACTGTATTTCCCTCCATTCACTTTCTCTCTCCTTTTACCCCATGTCTTCTCAAAAGCATCTAACTATATTTCATTCTCATACTTGGATTATACTACCTTCTCAAGTCTTAGAATTTTTGGCTTATTCTTTAAAAATTAATGCTCACACTACCATCTTCATGACAGATTTCCTGATGACTGAGTTGTTATTCTCTCCTTTCTCAAATCATATTGTATGTACTTAGTGCAAAATGTATCACATTATATCTGAGCCACACAATTGGCTTACACTTACTACATTAGCAGAATGTAAATTATTATAGTTTATTTTATTTAAATCTTTAGTGCCCAAAAAAGATAATAAGCATTGAATAAATGTGTGTTGAATTAACTGAATTGTCCTAAAGTAACTGTGAAATGGGATAGATCACTATAGACAGCACCATTAGATATGCTGTATCCCTGATCTCAGTGATCACTCAAAAGATTCCAATGATCTTTTCTTGTGCTAGGTGAAACAAACAACAAAAATACAAGTGACAGTCAAAGACAGTTACAAAAGAAATGCTTTTTACTTTTAAAGAGAGATTTCTTAAGCTGCAGTCTGTGAATTTATTTTTAAAGGATTTTGATGACCATATGTCAATATAATTTGCTGCCTTTGTCATACTATACATTTTATTTTGTGCCTTTAAAAATATTATTCTGAGAAGGGGCCATAGGCCTGATCATATTGCCAATTGGGGTCCATAATACACAAAACTTAGTAAGAATCCCTGCATTAAAATGAGTTCACATTCTCTTTTAGGTTCTATCACCAAACTATAGGGAACTAATTCTTGGGAGGAAGAAGAAATGATCTTAAAAGTAAGGAAAGTTATCCATAAAAAGAAGGATAACATATATTATTGAATCAAAAACATAGATTGAGGGCTTTCTGAATATTATGTCCTCTCTGCTTGGTAAAGTTCTTTTTATGCTGTACATATATGATAGTCATTGATAATTAGTTTGACAACTATGCTTTGAAAATTGTTAGTACTTTGTCTCTTCATATGCTTATATGTCCAGACCATGAGAATACACTATAGATAAGACCATCTAATAGGAAAGTAGTCTTTCAGAATCTTAGATGCCCTGATACTGCTCTAAAGTCAATGGTTTTCAGGTTGTTCTTTACCAATTAATTAATATTAGAAGTGCAATTTACTGATTGCTTCTCTATTTAATGTGCTTTCTCCCATTTGCAACAACTTTCTACCTTGCCTTATTACACTTTTAGGGGTACAAGGCCCCCAACACAAAGTGTTGATCTTTTAAAAATAATTATTGTTCAGAGTGCCCCTTTACAGGTATTGATCGGTTGCTTATAAAAAGTGCTATGTATCTGGGCGGGGGGGAGTCAAGGTTATTCTTTACAGTTGTTCCTCCTTCCTGTGGGTTTTGGCTTTGTGGTCTGGGTTTGAAGACATGAGCTTAGAAAAAAGATGGTCAGCATGAAAGCAATTTGAAAACTGCACATGATGTGTTGATAATCACTGAGGCCTCAGACACTTTGGAGTCTGCTCAACCCAACCCCGGGCCGGATGTTAGCCTCACAAGAGTAATTACAGGATGCTGCTGGTGCAGGGTTTTATCTTCATATTTGCAGTGACCTTTTCATTTTTCAAAGCTCATATTAAAAAAAAATATATCCAAGCTCTCTTTCCTAAAGAAAAAGGCATCAGTATCTATAGATTTTTCTCTCCTTGTTATTTTCTTGCAGGAATACATTACAGGGCTGCCTATAAGTATGTATTTATGTGTATGTCTATATGTGTTTGCATATGCACACACCTATATATACATATATAGGTATGCGTGTGCATATATATATATATACACATGTGTATATGTAGATACATTAAAACACAGGTATGTGTGTGTGTGTGCAATCAAAAAGCAATGTCATCAATGTCACTGACTCTGAATTGGGATCAGGAACCTGCAAAGCTAAAACTGTGAAGATTACAAAAAGATCTTATCCTAGATCAGAAAAGCTCTAGATGACATTACTCTAGAGTTCTAGAAATTGGCTATTCTTTCATTTGAGCTGCCTATAAGATTCTTAAAGAACATAGTTGTGGGTAAAGTGAGGAAATAGGAAAGGTGCTAAATGATATCAATCAAGACCTCACCATACCTTCAAAAAGCATACAGAAATTAATGCTAAAACCAATTTAGAAATTAAAAATGGAAAAAAAAATTAAGTGAAAGATGTTATGGATCCAGGGATATGTAAGACACAAATCCTGTAATTTGTAATTTGTAAAATGTAATTCCACATCATTTATAAGGACAGATTCATGTAAAACCAAAAAGTTGACTAGAATTCTTGGAAAAATTATTTTAAAGTTATATTAAATTTGATATTATACATGAAATAAAAACTCTAGATTAGTAAAAGAATTAAACTTGTGGCTCATAGAATAAACATAATTCGGAAATATTTAACAAAAAAGCAAAAATAAAATACAATACAGAACAAATTAATTTGTGGATTTATAAGTCTATGTGGCCTCCATCTATTAGAGTTTGACACTATTGCTTTAGAGAAAAGAAAAGGAAATAAAATCTCTTTTTATATATACATTATTAAATTGTTGGGTATCATATTCAAAATTAACAATTTTGGGTTTTTTTGGGTATCAACTTGCATCATTTTTTGCATTTTTAGGAGAAAAAAGTCAAATAAATATTACAGCTATTTCCTAAATATTACTCACTGTTATTTTCATGTTTTGAACAGTGTACTAGGCTTAATGGGGTAGGATGGAGATGTTTCCATTTCTCATTATTTTGCAAACATTATATTCTAATAGGTGATTTTTTTTTTTTTGCCAAGTTGCCTCTATTAGATAGCACTTTTGAGTCCTGGAAAATCAGGATGGCCATAAATCAAACTAGCCTACTATATCTGAAGATAAAGTTATCAGTATTTCCTAAGTTATTACCAGTCACATTATATAGCAATATTGACAGATACATGTTTAAAGGAAACATTGTCTCATAGCATAGGGATAATTTGAGAGATAATGCATATAGTGAATTGAGACCATTGCCTGAGTTCAAATGCTACCTCTAACATACTGCTTATGTGATCAGGCAAGCCACTAAATCTTTACCCTACAACTGGCAATGAAATTTTAACCTGCATTGGTAGAGGAAATATCTTCACCTAAAGCTCCCTTTACCTATGCCAATCAATTAGCATTTTTAAACACCCACTATATGCTAGGAAGACAATAGTCCAGTCCATATCTTTTCTTTGATGCCCATAGTAAACTTTCCTTCCTGATATAAGTGGAGCTTTTTCTTTTTTTATAGCTTTTTATTTGCAAAACATCTGCATGGGTAATTTTTCAACATTGACCCTTGTAAAACCTTTTGTTCCAACTTTTCCCCTCTTTCCCCCCACCCCCTCCCTAGGTGGCAGGTAGTGCAATACATGTTAAATCTGCTAAAGTATATGTTAAATATGATATATGTATACATATTTATAGTTATCTTGATGCACAAGAAAAATCGGATTTAGAAAGAAGGTTAAAAATAATCTGAGAAGGAAAACAAAAATGCAAGCAGACAATAACAGAAAAAGTGGAAATGCTATGTTGTAGTCCACACTCATTTCCCATAGTTCTTTCACTGGGTGTATCTGGTTCTCTTCATTACTGAACTATTGGAACTGATTTGGATCATCTCATTGTTGAAGAAAGCCATGTCCATCAGACTTGATCATACTATATGATGATGTGTATAATGATCTCCTGGTTCTGCTCATTTCACTTAGCATCAGTTCATGTAAGTCTCTCCAGGCCTTTCTGAAATCATCCTGCTGGTCATTTCTTACAGAACAATAATATTTCATAACATTCATCTACCATAACATTCAGCAATTTGCCAATTGTTGGGCATCCATTCTGTTTCCAGTTTCTAGCCACTACAAAAAGGGCTGCCACAAACATTTTTGCACATATGGGGTCCCTTTCCCTTCTTTAATATCTCTTTGGGATATAAGCCCAGTAGAAACATTGCTGGATCAAAGGGTATGCACAATTTGATAACTTTTTGAGCATAGCTCCAAATTGCTCTTCAGAATGGTTGGATTCATTCACAGTTCCCACCAACAATGTATCAGTTTTCCCACATTCCCTCCAACATTCATCATTATCTTTTCCTGTCATCTTAGCCAATCTGAGAGGTATGTAGTGGTATCTCAGAATTGTCTTAATTTGCAGGAAATAAAATCTCTTAAAGAAGTTAGAAGAAAATGACTGCTTAGTACAGGATATTCAACAATTTACCATTTTTTTTTTTTTGAAAATTGGAATGGGCCAAACATAAATTAAAGATTTTATAAGACCATAAGAAATAATAAAATAATAATAAAAACTGAATAAATTAATGCATGGTATTGTAAACAAATAAAATAACTGGAAAAAACAAGTCTGGAAGAAATTATCTAAGAATCATTATATTATTTGAAAATTATATATTTTTAAATGTCTGGATATTATAATGTCTGAATTGTTTAAGAAATGATGAATGAGAACCGCCCAGACATGTTAGAAACTGAAAGTGAAATGAAATTAGAAAGAATCCACTCATCCTCTTCAAAAGAAAAATAAACTCTAATTAATGTCAGCCAAATTTTAGAAATTCTGGGTCAAAGGAAAAATACTGCCAGTAATCAGAAAGAACGAGTTCAAGCACTAAGTATCACATAAGATTTGGCTGTAAGGGAGAGGAGAGCTTTGAATAAGATATTCTAAAAGCCAAAGGATAAGGGCTTACAACCCAATATAATTTAGAAGGCAAAATTAAGCATAAATCCCACAGGAGAAAAATGAAACTTTAATGAAATATAGGACCTCCAAGCATTCTAGATGAAATGAATAGAGCAAAGCAGAAATTTTGAAATAAAAATGTAGGAATCAAAATAAATATAAGGGTACAGATATTTGAAAAGTTGTAAAGAGCTTCCACAAGGGTAAATTCTTTGAATTCTAATAGAGTAAAAGAAATAAGTGTCCCCTCAGAAACCTAATAATGTCTTCAGGGGTCATAGAGGGAATTAGATAAGACAGAAGATCTAGGATTGATTTTTTATGGCTTAATAATTTTAAAAAAGAAATGAGAAAATGAAAAGAATATATTATGGGAAAAAAGGAAGGGAAAAGGTGAAACTTACTATCACATATAATAAAGGTATATGAGAAGACTATACAAACCTGGAGGAAGGAATAGAATAAGTGGGGTCATATAAACTTTATTTACCCCATATGAAGGGGTATACGATTCATATGCACATATACATAGAGTTTGTTGCAGAAATATCTCCAATTCAATAGAAGTAATAAGAGAAGAAAGGGCAGATTAAAAGAAAGAAAAGAATCAGAGAGGGACTGGTCATAAACAAAGTTAATTCCATCTTCATAAATTGGAGAATTAAGGGTGAGATTGAAAGGAAAGAAAGAATGTCCAAGAACGGTGATTAGGGAATGAGTGAGGGGAAGAAAAGCAGGGCAGTTGGCCCTGAGCAGAATACATTAAATTGAGAACATCTGTATTGAGAATATTCCTTCTCTCTCAGTATCTCCTTTGTAGGAGGGAAGGCTGGAACCAGGAGAGTAATAAGGAAAAGATGATAAGATAAAGTGAAATAAGAAATTAATAACCATAGCCTTGAACATGACTGGGAGAATTAATGCATAAAAGCAAGCTACATGCAATAAAGATTCATAGACTTACATATAATCTCTTTTCCCTATTCTAAATGGAAATACTATATTTTTGGTGTTTGCAACAGTGAACTAATAATTTTTAAATAATTAAAAGGTCCCTTGCCTTACATATCTGAGGGATGTCATAAAATTTATTTTAGCATGTGGACACATGAATTTCTCAAAACATATCTTATTATAATTCATTGACTACATTGTCTTTTCATGAGGGATGCAGTACAAGTAAGGATGTTATATGCATCAGGATGGTTTGCCTACATGTCAAATTTATCAAGTCTTAAAGTGAATTCATTATTTTAGGAGGGAATGTTTATTTAAGAACTTGTTTGACTAAATGAGCTCTGATTCTATCACATTGTTCTATCCTAACCATTTGATTCCAAAATGTTTTCATTTGAACACCCACAAAGCACAGAATAACTCCGCTCATTTTTTCCTGTATTAGATATTACAATATTTGCAAAACTCTTATTAGTTATCACAATGAGGATGCCCCTTCTTTGCCTTCCTTAAAGTTGTTTCTGCATTTCTATTAGTTAATTGCTCATTTCATTTTTTCTTAAATTATAATGTCTTTTCTCCTACTATTACTGCCTTGCTCCCAGCCTGATTTTTAATGTTACATATTACTTTAAATTTTCTTCCTTTTAAATTTCCTTTTCAGCCATCTGTCCCATTGCAAAAGTTCATTGTGAAATGGCTTCTCTTTTCCTTACACAACGTCATCTACTCTACATAAATATATGGCTTTTCACAGATGGAGGATATTCATTTTTATGACTCCATAGCCAGCCAGCCTCCTGTTTTTAATGTCTATGTTTCTTAGGAAAATGATAGAGGAAAATATGTTACCCCTGCAAAAAAGGCTCAGTTGCCACATTTAGCAGTTTCCCAGGATGAAAAGAGACATGTCACTGAATATTGCCACTAGGGACAAAACCTCTGATAAGTTCTAGTTCTAGGATGGAACTGAATGACAACTGGGTGGCAATCTGGCCTCAGGGTACAAACACTTATTTGATGCTACAGGGAAGCATTTGAGCTGAAATGCACCAAAAAAATCATGCTTGGAATTCATTACCATGAGATTCAATTTGATAGTTTCACATACTTGAGTGGCTTAGAGCTTGGTTCTAAGGAAGGCAAGGTCATAGGTTCATATCATCGGATCAGTTAATTTTACCCTATTCATAGACACAGTTTTGCTCAGTTAGATTTCTTCTGAATGCTTGCTGTTGGGCAGAAAGGGATTCAAATAAGAGTGTGGATGGATCAGCACAAATACATATATCCCTGCCAAAAGAAAACCAGGGGACAGAATGGTTTAGTATTTATTTATTTATTTATTTATTTATTGTATTTGAAAGTGTACTGTACTTGGTTTGTTTTTGTACTTTCAAAAGTAAAGAGAAATACCAATTTAGAAAAGAAAAGTGAAGCTGTTTCATAAGTAGTATTCTAAAGTAGAAAGAATATTTTGGGATCCAAAGAGCTAGCTCTAATGTTTACCCATCAAAGGACTTAATCTTTCTGAGTTTTAGTTTTCTTAACTGTCAAGTGAGAATATTCACATTTGTATTACTTATATCACAGGGTTATAAGTGATCTCGTGGGAAAGAGACTGGATCTGTGATTTCATTGGTATAGGGAACATTAGGTTGGGTAAATTCCCTCTACCAAGGCAGGTAATGACCTTATCTAAAACTTAGATTCTTAGAAAACTGTCCGGAAGACTGAAAGATGAGGTAATTTTTAGCCCAGGTTTTACATAGACAGTATGTTGCAGAGGTGAAAAGCTAGGACATTCTAGCTTCACTTATCAACTTATCAGTAGGTTATGTTGCATCTAAAGTATTCAGTGTGTGCATGTGTATGTATTGCATGAACATAATATGTACAAAGGTATATGTGTGTATACACACATGTAATATAAAATATTATAATTTTCATTCATAAATACAAGCTATGGTTATATAATACTTTGAATAAACCATGTCTGCTTAATAAGGCTTTATTCTGAGTAGTTTTGACAAAGGCAAATGTATTACTTAAATGCAATGCTTCCAAAAATAATTGGTATACGTTTTCTAACTGTTGAATAGAATAGCTAAAGGAAATCTGAGTCTTGATGAGATAATACAGTGGGAAATAATGATCTGAACAAAGAAATGTTTTTAATCTTTGTTGTTGACCGCTTCCTTTATTCTTTGTCAGTTTTATGCTAGTTGGTATCTGACAGAATACTCATGTATTCTTTCAGAAATCAATGCTAAGTGACTACATTGACTGCACAAATTTTTTTAAAAAATCATCTCGTTTTTCATTTGTTAAAACATGGAGGAAAAGGGGGAGAAAGGGAAGGAAAATAAAAAGAAAGTACAAAAAAGAAATTTCTGAGAAGAAAATGGGAACAGGTAGGAGAAAGAGAATGTAGAACAGAGGGGGAAATATTTTTTTAGGAGACTAAGGATATAAAATATTTTATCATTTTAAAGTAACAAGGTAACTTGAAGACATCTAGTCCAGTGGTCTCAAATTCAAATAGAAACATCCTTGTGGCCCCCATTAATTTAGAAAACCCAAGTTAACATTATTCATGTTGAAATTTGTAATTATTTATTTTGTTAAGCATTTCCCATTACATTTCAATCTAGTTTAGGTAAGCCTCCAGATATCTGGGTCACACATTTGACATCTCTGCATTCTAGCCCAACTTAATAGGAAGAATATTTATAATTCACATGCATTTTATATACCTGAAGGACTTTATGAAATATATAATAGGTGGTATTTTTATTAATATTCCCATTTTCCTGATAAGGAAATAAAGTCGTAGAATTAAAATGACTTGTTCATGGTAACAATGGGTTGTAATAGTCTAGAACTCTTTCCTTATATCATGGCGTTTCTCTCTTGTTATCATCATCCCTTGAGATGATTTCAGGGACCAATTTACAATCAGAAATGACATGGGCCTGATCTAATATGGCATTTTGATGTTTTTCTGGCCTCAAGTCTAGTCTCTTTGGATTGTCAGTTCAAGGGTGTCCAGTAATACATTTCCCCCATTATCAGTAGTCCATATTTTGGTTGAGTCTAAATGTCCTCATGACTGCCAACTAAAAAATGGTCTAGTGGAAAGAGCATTTCACTAAGAATCAGAAGATTGTAAATGATTCTGGGCTTTACCTCTTGCTAGTTTGTATCTATTATTTAAGCATTTTGATCCACATCAGTAAATAGGGATAATAATATTCACCTAATGTACCTCACAAGAGTGATATAAGGAATAAAATGAAAATGTACTAAAATTATTTGCTCCGAGGAATATCATGTCTCAGAGATAACATACCAACCACAAAATGCTAAAGAAATATAAACAATAGTATTAAAAATAATTATTATCTAACACATGGATTCATTAAGTTATAATAGAAATCTACTAAGAGGTCAGCTAGGCAGGTTTTAGAATCATATTAATGCAGCAAAGAAAGAAGGCATTTGTTTCAACATGCAAGGCACTTTTGTTTTTGTTTGATAGAAGTCTTTTAAAGGTAAAATTATCTTCAAGGCAACTGTCTTGTACCTTCAAGAAGTATGCAATCTTCTGGGTGAAGGGCATGGTGAAAGGGGAAAGGGAGATTAACCAAGATTCTCCAGAGACATTTGAGGAGAAGTTTAGCTTGCTTAAAATGGATCAAAGTGTGAGATTAGATGAATCAATGGTAAGTGAAAGGAAACTGATGAAGCTAACCCAGTATGTGGAGCTTGAATGGTGGGAGGTGGGCACACTGTGCCTAGAAAAGTTGGAGGAAGATCACCTCCAAACTTATCATGCAAACAATCAACATTTTCCAACTCTGGCATAATCACAAATGGGAAAAAAGCCCCCCATACCAAGTTCTACCAACTCTTGTCTCCCATCTATCCACCCTGAAGCCCTTGCTATATTTTTCAGGGGAACATGACCTCAGCTCACAAAAAGGAGAGAGCAGTTAAGACCCTTTTTCTGGGTAAGGGCCAATTGCTACTCAGAAGCAGATGCTCTGGAGTGCTAATGTGATGAACATTTGGAAATGTTTATTCCCCGAATATGTGAATAAATTTATTTTTTATTTTTAAAATTCCAATAATTTCAGAAGAGAGTAACAAATGGGGTGATAAATTAACTTCATCAAGAAATGGTACATGCGGCACCCCAGAACAAAAAAAAATGAATCTGGGAGGAAGAGATGAAGGAGAGCCTGCTGAGCACAGGAGGTGACTGTGCACTGAATGGAAGTAGGAGTTGGAGTGTTTGTTGAGTCTGAGAAACAGCTAGTTGTCAGTGCAGGTACAACACATAGTGAGAGAAGTAGACTAATGGGAAATGAAGAAACAGTGAGATTGCTCTGGACTGTAAAGAACTGGAAATATCCACCAGGCTCAGAAATTTGCCTTCTAAAATAGAGACAACAGGGAATCACTGAAGGTTTCTGAGCAGTGAAGAGGCCTCTATCTTTAGAAAGTTATTCTGGCTTCTGTGCTTCCCTCATCAGAGAGGGAAAGAACTGGAGGCTGAGCAAGCAATTAAATTATTACAGCAATCACCTAGAAGCCACATGGCAGGAAATTGAGGAGTGGGTCAAATGGATGAAGAAATAGCAGTAACAAATTTAGATGGCTCTTTTTAGCAGGTTAGCAATGAAGATAAGGAAAGAAAGATAGGGGAGATGAAGGGAAGGTGGAAAGGAGGGAGAAAAAGAGTGGAGAGGGGAAGTGGTGAGAGAAGCTAATTTCAATGAAATAGGTGAACAGATCTTCCAAAAAAGGAGACTTGAGGTTTTTTGGAGAGGGGGACAGATCTTAAGAAAAAGGAGAAGGCCTGGGACAGGTACTTCAGGGTATGTGACAGAGAAGCAAACAGAGATGATAGCCATGCAGCACTGAAGACCTACATAAAGTTAGTTAATATGCATTATAACATGAAAGAAAAGACAAGTTAAGGTATAGAAATAGGAAATAGACGGAGTCAAAGAAAGAGAAAGAAAAGAGAAATACATGAAAACACAAGAAAGAATATGTAAAAGAAAAAGATGTGCCAAAGAGAATAGACAGATGAGAGAGAGAGAGAGAGAGAGGAACAGGGAAACAAGAGAAATAAAAGAACAAAAGAGAGAAGAAAGGGAGATAAGATGAAGAAGTTCATAATGTATATCTATTGCTACCACAGTTGACTATAAGCTTGAAGGTAGAGGTAAGGTAATCTATATATAGCAAGGTAAGTACATAATAAATGTTTGTTGAATTAGAATTTGTAGTTGAAAAGAGGGAAGAAAAGAAACCTAGGAGAGGGGAAGGGTAAAATAAGATAAAAGGACAAAGGAGAGTCAAAAGTCTCTATGAGACTAGGAGAGGAAATTTTGATCTAATACTGTGATGTGGGTGACATAGATACCAGATGGTGATAGTGAAGAATTCACAATAGCCATTCTCTTGGCAAAAGAGATTTATTTAGGGGAATAGGTTACAGACAAAATGAAGGGATACAATAGATACCAGGAGTAGTAAATATTAAATAGAGTGGGAAAGCATATGGAAGACATGTTCCTTAATGGAACTCCCAATTATCCAGTAGAAAGGGAGTACCACTGAGGTTGGGGAATGCCCTTAGCTGGAAGGCTAAATCCTGAAAGACATTTAACACCCTAAAAGAGTTAGTTAGCTATAAGTTCAAGAAGTAGGATTGAGAAGCATAGTGGAATTAGGGGAGGGGTTAGGAAAAAGGAACCCCAACACAGTGCCATGGAGAACTGACCCAAAGGAAAACAGCCGCCATAAGATGGCCCATAAGGAGATTTTATGGGGAAAATTTATCCTCAGGGACATGACTGGGATTTCTGACAGGGACATGGCACAGTAAGGCTGTTCAGAACCACTAAAATGATCTCTATCAGTGCCTTCTCTCTGCCTGCCTCAGGGATTAATTTTTATCAATTCTACTAACCACATCCAACATTGAAGACCTCATCAGCAGGAACTTCCACCTGAACCAATATGTTTATTTTAGTTTTTTAATAAAAATGTTGAGAACAAAAGCTCCATCTTGAGAGTGCATTACTCTCTTCAAAAGCTGCTTTCCCTAATCTTCCAATCCCTTAAAAAAGATTTCAAAGAAATTTTGTCTCAAGCCTGCCCCCATTGTCAGAAATGATTTCCTATGCACAAATGCCATTACTGTCAAAGCAGTTGGCAAAATGCATTTGAACCAAACCCTCAATTAGGCAAAGAAAACATTCTTTTTTGTTGAATTTTCCTTGAGATATTAGAACAGTTTCCTAATTCTAAATATTATGCATATAACCCAGTAGGAAACCCTCTTATTTCTAAAAGAGTTTGTGGTTGTAGAAATCATCTGATGTCACTGAACTCTCTTTCACACTTTGTATAAAATGTATCACATGTTGGTGAGAGCCCAACTTGAATATGATACTTTCCATTCAAAGGTTTATTTCAGAATTTGGAAGAGCCAATCAGGTTCTAACTGTACAAAATCTAACTGCTTAATAGCAGTTATCACAGAGGAAATGGATTCAAGTTTTACCTTATTATTGACTAAATTGTGTGATTCTCAGAAAGTCATTTTTCTTCTCTAGGGAAGTCACTAATGTCTGGGTTTCAGAAACTTCTATAAAATGAGGGGACTATATTAAATTTTGTTGCCCCCTTTAGCTCTAAATTCCTTTTCACTCTATCACCCTTCAAATGAACCCCAATAAAACATCTTCACAGTTAAAGGTTCTGATAAAGGCCTCATTTCCAAAATATATAGAGAACTGACTCTAATTTATAAGAAACCAAGCCATTCTCCAATTGACAAATGGTCAAAGGATATGAACAGACAATTTTTAGATGATGAAATTGAAACTATTACCACTCATGTGAAACAGTGTTCCAAATCATTATTAATCAGAGAAATGCAAATTAAGACAACTCTGAGATACCACTACACACCTGTCAGATTGGCTAAGATGACAGGAAAAAATAATGATGATTGTTGGAGGGATGCAGGAAAACTGGGACACTGATACATTGTTGGCGGAGTTGTGAACGAATCCAACCATTCTGGAGAGCAATCTGGAATTATGCCCCCCAAATTATCAAACTGTGCATATCCTTTGACCCAGCAGTGCTACTACTGGGCTTATATCCCAAGGAGATACTAAAGAAGGGAAAGGGATCTGTATGTGCCAAAATGTTTGTGGCAGCCCTGTTTGTAGTGGCTAGAAACTGGAAAATGAATGGATGCCCATCAATTGGAAAATGGTTGGGTAAATTGTGGTATATGAATGTTATGGAATATTATTGTTCTGTAAGAAATGACCAGCAGGATGAATACAGAGAGGTTGAGAGACTTACATGAACTGATGCTAAGTAAAATGAGCAGAACCAAGAGATCATTATATACATCAACAACGATAGTCTATGAAGATGTACTCTGATGGAAGTGGATTTATTTGACAAAGAGACCTAATTCAGTTTCAATTGATCAATGATGGAAGCAGCTACACCCAAAGAAAAAACACTGGGAAATGAATGTAAACTGTTTGCATTTTTGTTTTTCTTCCCGAGTTATTTTTACCTCCTGAATCCAATTCTCCCTGTGCAACAAGAAAACTGTTTGGTTCTGCACACATACATTGTATCTAGGATATACTACGACATATTCAACATACATAGGACTGCTTGCCATCTAGGGGAGGGGGTGGAGGGTGGGAGGGAAAAATCGGAACAGAAGTGAGAGCAAGGGATAATGTTGTAAAAAAATTACCCTGGCATGGGTTCTGTCAATAAAAAAGTTATTATAATAAAAAAAAAGACTTTCACGAAGAACAGTCAAAATTGGCTTTGCCCAGGTGCTTGGCCTTGGCACCCCTGACTGAATAAAGCTTGCATCTCCGGGGCTTATGCTTGACTCTCCCTGCCAAGGCAAGGCTACTGGGAACAAAGACATTTCAACTGCCACTGTGGTAGACTGAAGAAATCCTAACTGCCCAAGTGGGCACTATGCCATACCCAGAGTAGTGTTGTGGTAGGGGCTGAAGATCACAACTAGGCTCTGGTCAGTGTTAAAATTGTCGCATCGGGAATGAGAAAAGAAAGCTTCAAAGTCTGAACTCTAGCACCCAGATCCACCCATCTGGGATTTCATGGCAAAAGTGGAATTTTTCAAAGGATGACTGATGCTTCTTACGAAGACTAAACTTTTATGAACAAAGCTTTTTTTTTTTTAATGGACAAAATTTGTATGGATCCTGCCTGCTAGGCCAAATAACAACTTTTCATTAAGAGGTTAAGAATAAAAATTTATTACCTATCTCAAAAAAAAAGAATTTTTTTGTTTATTGAATTATTTTTTATTTTTATTTTTTTAATAATAGCCTTTTATTTACAAGTTATATGTATGGGTAATTTTATAACATTGACAATTGCCAAACCTTTTGTTCCAATTTTTCCCCTTCTTCCCCCCACCCCCTCCCCTAGATGGCAAGATGACCAGTAGATGTTAAATATATTAAAGTATAAATTAGATGCACCATAAGTATACATGACCAAGCCGTTATTTTGCTGTACAAAAAGAATCAGACTCTGAAATGTTGTACAAGTAGCCTGTGAACAAAATCCAAAATGCTGGCATAAAGAAAATTTTTTAAAGAAAAAATGCAAAGCTCTTTTATTAATCCCAAACTTTCCATGAAAGCAAAGGTCCATCTTTGCAATGTAAACATTTTACCAATGTTGCTATATGACAACAATAAGTCCAGGGTCACTGCCTCTGAAAAAAGTTAACAACGAAAATCACAAAAGGACAACAGAGAAGTCCATGATGGGTGTGATCAAGGAACAACATATATCCAAGGAAGAAGAGGAGTAAAGAATGATATCAAGAAAGTGTGAGAGAGGAAGCGAAGATGGCCTGGTGATGTGATAAGAATGAAAGATAATACATGGATAATCAGAGTGCCCTGCTAGCTTGTCCTTGATGTCAAGTAAAAGCAAAAAAGGCCTCTAATACATTGGGTGGCACCTCATCCCATTATGAACTTTTGAGAAAACATAGATAATTTTTTTATCTATCATTTATTAATGGGATAAATAAAAGAGTATTATAAGAAGGTAAAAAAAAAAAAACAAATGAACCCCAATGTGTTCAGCTCTCCAAAGAAAGTATAAGAGAACATTAGGGGTTGTTAATTGAGGGTCCATAAACTTACGTTTTAAAACATTTTGGTAACTGCATTCATATAAAATTGGTTTCCTTCATAATCCTTTGTCTTTCATATTATGCATTTTAAAATATTGACTTCCCCAGATTTTCAAAGGGGTCCATGAGACATGCAAAGCCTAAGACCCCCTGCCTGACAGTTTCACAGAGAAAGAAATGGTCTAGCTCCAATTAAAACTCCATTATTCTAAGAGGTGGGCCAAGGCTCCAGTGGAGACACAGAATGGAGTCATAAGAGCATAGAAGCAGGTAGATCTCAGTTCCATTCCTGGCTCTGGCATTTAATAGCCACCTGTGTAAGACCAAGCAAGTAATTTTTGGTCCAAGTCTGTGTCTCTCTGTGCCTCAATTCCCCTTTCTGTATAATAAAGAGACAAGGGACAAGTTAGGTGAATATTATTCTATTCTAAATTGCCATTAGCCCTGCTATATGGCCAGACAATAAGTGGTACTCTCAGAAAGGTAAATTCAGCACTGAACAGAACATTTTTTTTCTTTTTTGTTTCTATATGCCTTCATTTTCCAGGAAATTTAGCAATGAACACTCGCCTTAGAGGTCAGTTAGTGTGACCCACACTGACTCATTTGTCTTCACATCGTTTGGATTTGGTTAGGGCTGACTGGTGAGAGTAGCTCATTTATTTTATTGATCCTTGTGCATCTTCTAGAGCTCCAGTAATAAGGCCTTCTGGGCCTCTGCTAACTCCACTCAGTTTGGGCATCTAAGGAATTGGAGATTTGGGACCTAGACTGGCTTTCAATCAATGTGACCAACCTCTTGGAATATTGGAGTTTTAATTGAAGCTAGACTATTTCTTTCTCAGTGACTATGCTTCCCAGCATTACCTTCAGTTTACCTGCCTGTGTCCTGCCACAGATGCTATCGATCTAATGGAAAAGACCATAGATTTGCCTTTTAATGAAGTCTCTCAAATTAAATTATAAAAACTTGGAGAGGACTTTTCTTGATGAGAACACAATAGTCAAATTGCCCTGGACATAGTAGGCATTTTCCAATAGCCTATAAAATAAATGCAAGTTTTTTTTTTTTCATTTTGAAAAGCTAAAGAGTGTGGGAAAGAGAATCCTGTGTAGTAGAGGACATATCATGAAGAATGAATTTGGGAAAAAACCATGAAGTAAGTAAAGTTTGATTTCAAAGGTTGTTCTTCACATGTTCTTTGGCTACCCAAGGGCTCTCCTCTTGAATATAACCCCAGACAATGCTGCCTTCTTTGCCCATGTGTAAAACAGGCCCTTCAAGCTAAGAACCAGTGGAAAACAGACATCATTAGGCTTAAAATTATGAAGATTCAAAGCTGGCCCCTGACAATAAATAGCTGTTTGGCACTGGACAAATCATTAAAATTTTCTGAGCCTCAATTTCTCCAAATGTAAAATAGTTATAACTGCAGATCCTACTTTCCACAATTTTTTGAGGATCAAATAAAAATGAAAGTAAAATCTTAAAAGTATTAAATCAATGTGAGTTGCAGTTTTGTCTCTGCAAACTCAGTGCTGCATTCTTCTCTTTTTCTTAACCTTATTACAAAATATCTTTTTCATCTTATCCCTAGTACCAGTCCCTTTCAGAAATGAGTCAGTATAAACTAGCATTTAGTTTTCAATCAGTGATATGATTAGCTTCATGGAAGACTTAGTGAGCTGATTGTTTTCAATTATTCAATAAATCATTGAATATCTATTTGCTATTTTTAAAGCTTCTATCAGAGACAAGTTAAGGAATATGTGACCCATGAAAAAAATTGGAAACTATATCCCATGTGGGATTACTCTCTACTACAGGCTTTTACTTTTCACTAAATTTTAAGAGAGCTGATTCACCATGCAAACAAGAGTGAAATAGGTCTTAAGAGCAAAGATTAAGAGCTGGAAGGGACATCAGAGCTCAGGAGTTCAATTCCCTCATTTGTCATATGTGGAAACTAACGATAGGAAAGATTAAATCAGGTTCTCAGGGTCACACAGTTATCTTTGAGATAGGTTAGCAATCCACTTCTTCTGGGCCCCCATGGAGATCCAGCATTCTATTATTTAGGTTTTTTTCTTGCTGAAAAAAAAATTCCCAGCTATGAAATGCATATACATTGAAAAGTACTCTTCATTGCTAAATCACTGTGTGTTGAGTTTAAGGCAACTATCTAACTGGCCTTCCCCCAGGCCCTGGCCTCTGTGAAAAACTAAAGACTTCGGGAGCCTGTAACATCACCATCCTATTAAGGCACATTCTCCCTATCTGTATTTTGGGTGCTGGTCTGAGTAAAGTGGAAATGAATCTTAAATAAAGCAATGAGCTTTCCAATTCCAACCCCCTACACTTTTCTTGGACTTGGTGTTCTTAATCGTCAAACAACTGGTCCAAAAAACCTTTGCTAAACAGATAGAATGGTACTAATAAAAGATCAAAAGGCTAGAATGCCTCAGGGATTCCCCAAATGGAGAAGATATATGGAGTCTATAAAGGATCATAAAATCTCACAGAATCATATATTTAAGTCCAGCCTACTTTTTTTTTTATCAGAATCTGAAATCATAATGAGACACTGTTTTTCTTTTTTACATTTTTTTTGGTAAGGCAATTGGTATTAAGTGACTTGTTCAAGGTCACACAGCTACTAAGTGTTAATTGTCTGAGCCTAAATTTGAAATCAGGTTCTCTTGACTTCAGAGTCAGTACTCTATCCACTGTATCATCTAGCTGCCCTGTTTTATTTTTACATTCTTGCTAATAAATCATTTCTTTACTATTTATCCAGTGGAAATGACAATAAAATTGTTTCAGTTCTTTATTTCTCCAACTGGAATAATGTTCAAACCACCCTTTGTCCTTATTTTTTCAGTGGAAAAAAAATCAAAAGACAATTATTAAGTGCTTATTTATACAAAATACTCCAGGAGAGACAAATTCTGAATCACACAATCCCAGCTCTCATAGAGTTTTATAGTCTGTCACAATTTGAAAATAATTTGAATACATGGAAGAGGTCCAAGTATAGTGACGATGTATTTGAATTCTTGGGGGAGGGGGGAAGATAACTACTGGTAAGAGGGGATCTGGGATTCTTTTCTGGAGGAGGAGGTACTATTTGAATTGGGCTTTAAGGGATGACAAGAAAATCAATAGATGAAGAAGGAAAAAGCATTTCAGGAAGTCAGAACAGCAAGAAAAACATGGAGATAGGAAAGGGAAGACATGGCTACACACAGTTTAGTTTGACTGAATCACAGAATTTGTAGATTAACACAATGTGAGATAAAATTAGAAAGGAAGGGTGGTGTATGAAGGACTTTAGATGTTAAGTCAAGAAATTTGAATTTATAACTTGAAGGGGATGGGCCAGATGATTTCTCTCCTTTCAGCTCTAGATTTTATGATATTACACAACTTTGCTCAGTTAGTATCTAGAACAATCTCTGAGATTTAGGCAGAGAGTAATTTTATCATTTCCATATGTAAGGAAGAGAAATATGACAATAGAATGAAGGATGAATTGAAGAGAGTAGCAATAGAGATGGGAAGAATAATTTAAGAAAAAAATATTACAGTTGTTACTACCTGCGTTACTTTGGGCTAGTAATTCACTTAACCCTCTTTAGCCTTTTCACCATCTGTAAAATGTAAAAGTTTGAATTTGGACAACAGTCATGATGTGGAGGAATTCATCTGGCAGTTTTTCAAAATGTGACAAGATGCATCATTGCTCAGAGGGCTTCCTTCTTTCTGGTCATGGGAACCTTCAAAACCGGTTGTGTGGCATGTTGTATGATCAAGAGCAAGATCTGCTCCCTGAGATAAAATCGGGTTTTCTTCTCCATCACAGTTCACTGGCAAATGTTAGAATTGGAGTTCAAGAGATTAGAAGCAGGCACATTTTCCATGTTCCAGCCAAACTAGACTGCAGTCATGTTTTTCCTTCTCACCTCTGTAAAATAAGGAGTTTGGATCTAGTGGTCTCCAAGATCCATTTCATTTTTAAATCAGTGATCTTGAGAATAGATGGCCATTGATGTCCTGGTCCTGTCTAGCTCTATGATTCTAGGATTGGGACAGTAAGAAGAAATTATGCACACAGAAATGACAACCAGCCAAGCTCCTTGGGGGGGCAGGGTGAGATTTTTGTGTTTTGTGTTTCTTTGAGTCCCTTTGAGAAGAGTATTCAGAGAACCTAGGTAATGAATTTTTAGTGGAGAAGGACTTAGATCCCCTTCCCTATAGCTAGAGTAAGTATCCCAAACTCCCAACTCCAGACCTGGGACATTCACTTAACCCTGTTTGCCTCAGTTTCCTCATTTGTAAAATGAGCTGAAGAAGGAGATAGCAAATAGCACAAGTATCTTTGCCAAGAACACCCCAAATGGAGCCATAAAGAGTCAAATACAATTGAAATAATGGAACAATAGATTTCTTTGAATCCCTTCAAAAAGAATGCTTAGAAAACTAATTTAACTTTTAGTGGGAAAGGTTCCTTTCCTTGACAGCCAGATTAAGCCTCCTGGGTAATGGAAACTCCTAGTTAGAAGGTCAAACCTTTACCAATTTAACACCGTCTAGAAGGGAAAGGTCAAGCACCATAACCCTCCTAGTCACCCTTCTTTGGAGCTATATAGTCATCATCCTGACCTACTTCCACTGCCAATTTAGGAGTTCAATCATTGACTATTATGTGCAGTTTTCTCTATGTCTACAAGACACTGTGGTGGAAATCTTATTTCCTTAGTTATTACTCCCTTTTCTTTTTTACCTTCAGCTCTACCATCTCATGTTGTTATGATTCCAGTTCTGATCTTATAAACAATATTGTAAGCTTTCTGAGAATAAAAGACCTTATAATTTTAATACTTTATTGCATAGCTCAGCACTGGTCATATAGGAAATGCCACTGGAATTTCTATAGCACTTGAAGGTCTACAAAAATGCTTAAGCTCTTTTAAAACATGATTTTGTTTTTTCCTCAAAACAAATAGGTACTATTTTGTTATTGCTGCTATTCAGTCATTTCAGATATGTCCATATCTTCATGACTCTAGTGGGGGTTTTCTTGGCAAAGATATTGGAGTAGTTTGCCCTTTCCTTCTCCAGCTCTTTTTACAGATGAGGAAACTGGGGCAAACAGGATTGAGTGAGAGTTTCAGGGTCACATGCCTAGAAAGTTTCTGAGACTGGATTTGAATTTTGGAACGTGAGTCTTCCTGACTGCAGGCCTAGCACTCTATCCACTGTGCCATCTAACTGCCCTATGTGCTATAATTATCTCCATTTTACAGATGCAGATAATAATGGATAACAGAGTTTTAGTCGCTTGGCCAAGGTCATACACCTTGCAAATGTCCATGTCTAGATTTGAATTCAGATTTTCTTAAGTTCCAGGTTCAACCTCTGTGCTGCCCTAGTACTCAATAAATACCATCGAAATTACATTGAATCAACTGTAAGATGTCTAAAATGCAGGAAGAGGCAGAATACAGATTACTAAGTCCTTCATCCCCCATCCATCCCCAGAGTTTCATTATCAGCTCTTTGGGAAAACATCCCAAAGAATTCATATATCTGTTGGGATCTTAGAAAAAGGTTGCTAATTTGAGTGATGTAGTTGGCGTGCCTGAATAGTGAGCAGTCTGGACAGTTCTACAAATATTCCCACATTATTCCTCACCTTCACTTAGTGGCACTGTATAAATGACAAATGGGCTGGCCATAGGACAAATTCCCTCTTGATCAATTGTGCCCTGTATAACTCAAGAGAGTTTCTAAAATAGATCTTTCCATGACAGTCACATACAATGCAGACCAAAAAGGGACTGGTCTGAACATTCATTCCTGTAGAATCAGCTTCTCAAAGGAAATAAGTTCTTTTCCCCAGTGACATTGTAAGTCTCAGTTGTTTCATGGTACTCCAGGCATTTGAGGAGGTCCCTAGACCTTCTCCCTTTTAAATCCTATAATCAATCCTATTCTCACTTCTAGCTCATAGAATAATATTAAGGAGGGGAGAGACTCTCATGGCTTTAATCCATATAATATTTTCAGTTACTGATGACTTTTTTCACCCAACTATCTTCTGGTTTGGAATCTTTCCGCTATTTGCTATGTGTCAGCAATAGGTGAGATAGATTCATTTTAGGAAAAAAAAATACTCTGGATACTCCTAAGAAGGAAATCTTCCTGATTACAATTTTTAGTCACATTTGGGTATTTCAGAACTTGGAACCGGGCATGGAACCAATGACATGTTAGAAAGGAGGGAGAAAAGTCAGGAACAGGACAATATTTACATAACATTTTGAGATATACAAAGTACTGTCCTCATTACTATCCTGTGACGCGGGTTTTGGCAGTATTATTATCTCTGTTTCACAGATGAGGAAACAAAATTAAATCATTAACTCCAAACCACAAGGATCACAGAAGAGCCCATTTGGATCTGTCTCCAGATTAAAGTTCTTTGTCACTTTGTCTCTAATGCTGTTTTGTTCAGAAAGTCAGGCTGAATGAAAACAATCTGAAGTGACCCAAGAAAGGAGAGGTTGTGGTATTAGGTTTTAATTACCACAAGCAACAG
This sequence comes from Sarcophilus harrisii, assembly GCF_902635505.1. Taxonomy (NCBI): domain Eukaryota; kingdom Metazoa; phylum Chordata; class Mammalia; order Dasyuromorphia; family Dasyuridae; genus Sarcophilus; species Sarcophilus harrisii. The sequence continues at coordinate 204,286,294 of NC_045430.1, read as the reverse complement.
AACTTAAAATTTCCCAATCTAATAAAAAATAATACTAGAAAAGACAATTGGGCTAAAAGTCAGGAGATCTGGCTTTTCAACTCAGCTTACTTTCTTTCAATAAGTTGCTTTGTTACTCTAAACACCAGCTGTGTATCCAAACATTAGTTTTCTTATCTATTAATAAGGAGGGTTAAATAATCACTAAGGTCACTACCAGTTCTAACATAGGTCGAGGAAATAAGCATGTGTATAGCATTTATTATGTGGCAGGCATTGTGCTTGAATGGATGACATTTGACCTTCTTTGGTGCTGAAGACTTCTGTCCGTGACATTTCCCCATGTTTTTGCTACGGTTCAGTCATGTCTAATTCTCTGAGACCTTATTTGAGGTTCTCTTGTCAAAGATTCTCTAGTTCATTTTACAGATAAGGAAACAAAAGCAAATAGAGCTAAGTGACTTGCCCAGGGTCACACGTTTAGTAAAGTACCTGAGGCTGGATTTGAGTTCAGGAAGATGAGTCTTCTTGATTCCCAGCCCAATGCTCTAACTCTGTGCTACCTACTTATACCATTTCCCAGTGCCAGGATCTTTTAAAGCTCATTGGTACCAATCAATAATCACATCTACTAATTCTGTAAATTTCCTAGGATGAGATCTAGTGTTTTAGGCTTGATGTTTAGGTTAAAACACTAAATCTTGCTATTTAAGCTCGTTTTTAAGCTTTTTTTTTTTCAATCTTCAGTTTTAGTTCTCTGCCATTTTTGTTTTGTCTTTTCAAAATTTTCTTTGGCAAGAAAAAAAAGGCAGATGTAAAACAATAGCTAGGTTGTCCTATTTTTTCTATTCCCTACGTTTTCCAATTTTGAGAAGTATTGTGAGAGGATCTTAAGACATTTGTTTCTACTCTTCAAAAGAAGAGAGAAATTCATCTCTTGCTGACATTAATTTGAGGTGAGAGGATCAAAAGTGACCTATGCCTAGTCAAGAAATCTTTCCTCCCCCCAGCATCAGAGCCATCACCATATTACCTGTTGTCTAAGACATATTTTTACTGTTATATCCTGAGCTCTGGACTTGCTTGCTCAGGCCTATATTACCTGCCTGACCTTTCTTGCCTTAGCTGCTTTCTGTGACCCAAACTCTTCCCCTTTTAGATCAAGAATATCTAGCAGATCACTGCAGCTCTATTTAATCTTTCACTATTCCACTTGAATTATGGTAACTTTGCAGGCACCCCTTTTTGGATGGATGCTTGATCTGAGCAAACAATGGTCTGACCCTTGCTTTCCAAGTTGTCCTACCAGTAAAGTTTTCGGTAGGGAAAAAAGGGACCCCAAAGGGAATATTTTGCTTGTGTTATAATATTGCCTAAGGGCAGTCTCTCTGGATGAAGGACCCCACTGAGGTTCAGCCAAGATATGTGGCTGAGGATATTAATGATTAATATTTGGCTGAGCCTCCCCCACTGCCATCTCTCCATACCTCTCTGGAAAAGTAGATATGCAGAAAGCTAAAAAGACTCAGAAAATAGACAGGATTTATAAGGAAAAAGAAACCTGTCTGCCCTGTCCCTATCCCTGAGCTTTATGGCTCAGCTGTCACACTTTCAAAGGAAGGCAGCTGGGAAGCTTAAATTATCCAAATAATGGTCTCCATCCTGCACTTGCTTTGGTGAGGAGAACCCTGCCGTCTGTGTGCAATCTATTTGTAAACTTTATTCCTCACTGAAATGAGATTCAAAACATGTAGAGTGATTTATATTTAGAGCCCTGGAATGTCCATTGTTCTTGTGATATTCAAAATACTAAATGAAGAAGAAACTAAATCCTTTTTATAACATGGTGCCAAAAACCTTATCCTAATAATAGGAGCCCTGGGTTTTAATCCCAGCTCTGCTCTTAACTAGTTGTTAGACTTTTGATGTAATAAGGGGACTGTGCTCTACCTTTCCTCATTTGTAAGATGAGGGGCAGGGTTCAATAGATCAAAGCTTCTTAAACTATGGGTCACAAGCCCAGATAGGGTTCTGTAACTGAGTATGGGAATCATTAGATTGTGATTTGTTATCAGTAAATGTTTGATTTGTATACCTATTTTATATACCTATATATTCAGGGTCATGTAAAAATTTCCTGGGCAAAAAGGGTCCCCCTTAGAAGATCCCTAAGGTCCTTTCTAACTCTATTATTCCATAGGCTTGGTCTCTAAGTTTAAATGACTTTTCAGAGGCAAAATTATTTAATTCAAAGAAGTATTGGCCCTAGCGTCAAGGGGCCTGAATTTGAATTCTAAACATTTGTTAGGGGTGGAAACATGAGCAAGTCACTTTTCAGGTCCTCAGTTTCCTCATTTGTAAAATAGGTATCATCTTCATCATCATCATCAACATCATCATCATTATTCTTTTTGTTTTTATTGTTGTTATACTACCTGTTTAATACTTTATTTTGGGAAGACTATGTTGTAAACTTAAAACATACATGTGTGAATATATATATATATATATATATATATATATTAAGTTATCTTACCTGAGAAAAAGCTTATCTTACAAAAAATAGATCTTACCACTTAAACAAAGATAGAATAGAATTATCAAGTTGTTACAATTTTTCATAATTTTAAAATTTCTTTTGCTGTAAAAAAATGTCCAGCAAAACATTACTAATGGAGAAAATTTATTCTATAGTGGTTGAGGCATACAGAACTAGCCAGTGATATTGGAGCTATTATTACTAGATTTCAGCTCTTACATCCTGTCCTTCTCCATTGCCTCTTCTAGGTTGGTAAGTGACTATGTCTTAAAAGTTATGAAAGTGGATTATAATTTGGCAGCCTTTTACCAATCAAGGAAAACTTTGAATATAGGAACCTATCAATGCACTGAGTATCTGTATTGGGGGGATAAGTCTAATCTAGCTAAATCTATGGAGGGTTACGGCCAAAAAGTTGACCATGAAGTGATAATTTTTTAAAGCTCAATAGCTCATGAAACTGCCTATTAAAGTGAAGGAAGTTTACAAAAAGATGGCAGAGGAATGAAATCACAAATTTCTAAAATACGGCAGTATTAGTCCATCACCCCAAAATCTAGAGCAAGAAATAACTGACTTTTTAACTTTCAAGTTTTAAAAACCTTTGAAATAACCACATCACTTCCTGCAGTTTGTTATTGCAACTTTCTCATTACAGTTCTCTTTTTTTATCTAAATTTTCCCCTAACCTACGTGCTACCTTTATATGAAGAATAATCCTCAGCAGTTTTTATTCATACATTCAGAGGTTTCAGCTTCATGCCAAGATGCAGGTAGGATAATTCATCCATTATCTGTGCTGGCTATGCACAGTCAGGAAATTATCCTTGCTTGCATATCTCCAAAACTTGCAGTGAAACTCCTATGATACAAAGGAAAGACTTTCATTGACATTCATGGCCAATATTTTTTTTTCAATTTAATGTCAAAGTATTAAATGTAGATTATTATCAGGGAAAGTGATTTTCATATATTATATATATGACATTCAAATATGATATATAGGTATTTACATGTATATATGTGTGCACATGTGTGTACATATACATGCATACATTCACTTAAATAAGGCTAGAACATTATTGTCTAAAGTCATTGTGTTGCCCAGATTCATACTTAAGAGTAAGGCTTAAAACCAAATCAAAAAATCCATCAACCATGTCAGTGGCCAAGAACCTACAACTCTGAAGAGGGGAAAAGAAAGAATCAATCAGTAGATACATTCGCAAAGAGAGTTATTGAGGATCCATTAAGCAATAAAGCTTCTAATAAAAAAGTCTCTTTGCTTTCTCATTTCACTATAATGAGTTTTATATAAACAATAATAGCTAACATTGTTATGGTTCTTTAAGATCCATTTATAAAGCATTTTTAAAAATTCTTCAAGACATCTTATCTGGTCCTCCCAATTACCCTGTGATGGAACTAATATTATTAATATAGCATTACTACAATAATGGTAATATAGATAATACTACTCTTATTTTGTAGATGAGGAAACTGAGTTTCAAGAATCCCAGAGTCGCATAATTTTTAGGTATCAGAGTCAGCATTAGAATTCTGGTTTCTCTTGACTCCAACTGTAGCCTATGACACTAATAGAGAAATAAAGAAGAAAAGCCCCAATAACAGTGATTCTGCCCAGTGACCAATATGTTGAACAAGTGACTTAATCATCCTCATCCTGATGAAGAGGAAAGTAATCTTTGCACATCCTCAAATTTAGCTTCCTCATCTATAAAAATGGAGATGATAACCCTGCCCTGATTGCCCCAAAGTATTGCTGAAAGAATTTGAATAAGACAATAGATAATGCTATAAAGAAAAAAAAATCAAACTTCACTACCAAATGTAAGAGAAATTCTTGTATGATGTAATCATTGAGATATCCATTCATTGGACAACCATTGTTTAAATGTGTCAGGAAAAATCATGGTAATTTTGTTTGACTTTGTATGGTTTCCTTCATCTCTTCCTTATTCTCTGCATACTACTGTTTGCCCACAGTAACTGCTAAAATCATTGCCAACTGAAGTTCCTGGGGAGGAGATCCTGGCATTTTTGTTAAATCTACCATAACTTGAACTGCCTTAGACTTAATGAAGATAAGTTTAAAAGGAACTTCAAAGATTACTTAACATAAGGCCTCATTTTATAAAGGAAGAAAACAGTCTCTAGCAAACAGCTTGTCTTAGATATCACAGCTCATTGGTAACTATGCATAGACTAGAACCCAGAATCTTCTCTATCCATTCCTTGAACCTCCTGTTTCAATCTGTTCTTTCATAGCTGCTGCTGATGTCCTTCTCCTGAACTGGAGGATGTATCGAGTTTATTAAACTGATCACAGAAAATTTGGGGTCAAAATTCCCTTTCATCTGCAAATTTGTTTTTTTCTTTTCATCTTTAACATTGATATTGTTATACAAATTAAACAAATATATAAATTGTTATGGTAAAGATTACTTTCCTCTTCATCAGTTCATATCTCCTATAGGAGATTATTCTCTTGAGTGGAATTTCATAGAATCATTGCATTGAGTTTTAGAGCTAGAAAGGACCCTAGGAATGACCCAGTCCATTCTCTTTGATAGAAGAGGAAAATGACACACTTAAATGACTTGCCACCATAACTAGGAATGGCAGAACTTAGTATCCTCTAGCAATTAGAACTTTTCTTAATTCTTTGCTAAGGCATCTGATATATTAGAGCAAGTCTCAGAATCAAAGAATGTGAGATTTGGAAAAGATCCCAGAGGCCATTTATGCTCATCTAAAGTGAAATTATAATCTTCTCTCCATCAGACCCAACAAATGTTCTTCCAGTCTGTGCTTGAAGACCTTTAATAAGGAAGACAACCACGTCCCAAGGCAGCCCATCATCATTTTAGAGAGTACATTACTAGGGAGTTTATTCTCATATAAATTCTAAATCTGCCCTTCTTCAGTTGCTTGTCCCCCAGTCTATTTCTTCAGCAAGCCTAGAGAATCTTTTTTTTTTTTTTTCTGCTGAGGGCCATTTGGATATTTATAATATCATTCACAGGCCACACAAAATTATCAACTTATAAAACTCAAGCGCAGTGGGAGGTTGTTGTACTTAGCTTTCAGCTCATCATCGTCTACAGTTTGATTATGCAAATGATTTCACTGGTTTGATACTAACAGTGGGCTAGATATTTTCTATTTCTAATCTAGAGCATCAACATTCCTTAAGAGCTTCAGATCATAACAATCATTTAATGAGTCAACTGTTTGTTGGATATGTTGCCCTCTATATTAAGTAGATGCTGTTTCCCTCAGGGGACTATTTCCTTAAAGATTGGGATTATTTAATTTTTTTGTCTTTATTTCTAGTACCCTGCACAAAGTAGACACATGATGAGTGATGTTGGTTTGTTCACTGGTTGATTTATTGACATGTTTCCATTCTTGTAGAAAGTAAATCTTTTGAAGGAAAGGGTTGTTCAATTTTTGGTCCTTCTGTCCCTTAGCACCTAGCACTGCTTGGAATAGAGTAGGAAAATGAACAAATACTTATTAATTGAAGTGAGACAAAATAATGAAGTACTTGGTGATGCACATTCATAGGAATTAAAAGATGGAGAAGAAAAAAGATTGGAGGATTTGGGGAAAGTAGTCTGGTGGTGTGCTGAATTTGGAGTCAACAGACTGTTTTCAAAACTTACTACTTATAGTTATTACTTATGTGAGTTTTTTTAGATCAGTTAGAGATCATTGAGATCATTTAGAGATCATTGAGATCTGAGTCTCAGTTCTGTCATATGGAAAAATGAAAGGATAGATCAGATAACCTCTCAGATCCCTCCCAGCTCTATGATCCCATAAATCATGGCTTTCCCTAAAGGATGCCAAGCACTAAAACACATGGAAAAGAAAAGAAAACATTCTGGGAGTGTGGGAAAATATGAGGGACAAGGTTCTAAACCACAAATGCACAAATTTATTAAAAAAATTAATATCTGTTTCAAAATAATTGATTTCCTTTGTAATTCTGTGAATTTCTCTCTGAACTTTCAGTTTATATTTTTTGAAGTTTTTTTCATATAACAAATACATTTTCTGTCCCAACACCATTGGGCAAAAAAGGAAGATAAAGAAAACTCCTTGTAAAAATATGCACAAGAAAGAAAAAAAATCCTTCATTGGCTATGTTTTTTAAAAATATATGTCACACAATTCTCAGATGAAGAAATTGAAACTATTTCTAGCCATATAAAAAGATGCTCCAAGTCATTATTAATCAAAGAAATGCAAATTAAGACAACTCTAAGATACCACTACACACCTGTCAGATTGGCTAAGATGACAGGAAAAAATAATGATTGTTGGAGGGGATGCAGGAAAACTGGGACATTGATGCATTGTTGGTGGAGTTGTGAACGAATCCAACCATTCTGGAGAGTAGTTTGGAACTATGCTCAAAAAGTTATCAAACTGCATACCCTTTGATCCAGCAGTGTTACTACTGGGCTTATATCCCAAAGAGATCATAAAGAAGGGAAAGGGACCTCTATGTGCACGAATGTTTGTGGCAGGCCTCTTTGTAGTGCCTAGAAACTGGAAACTGAGTGGATGCCCATCAGTTGGAGAATGGCTGAATAAATTGTGGTATATGAATATTATGGAATATTATTGTTCTGTAAGAAATGACCAACAGGATGATTTCAGAAAGGCCTGGAGAGAACTTACACGAACTGATGCTGAGTGAAATGAGCAGGACCAGGAGATCATTATATACTTCAACAACAATACTATATGATGACCAGTTCTGATGGACCTGGCCATCCTCAGCAACGAGATCAACCAAATCATTTCTAATGGAGCAGTAATGAACTGAACTAGCTATACCCAGAAAAAGAACTCTGGGAGATGACTAAAAACCATTACATTGAATTCCCAATCCCTATATTTATGCACACCTGCATTTTTGATTTCCTTCACAAGCTAATTGTACAATATTTCAGAGTCTGATTCTTTTTGTACAGCAAAATAACGTTTTGGTCATGTATACTTATTGTGTATCTAATTTATATTTTAATATATTTAACATCTACTGGTCATCCTGCCATCTGGGGGAGGGGGTGGGGGGGTAAGAGGTGAAAAATTGGAACAAGAGGTTTGGCAATTGTTAATGCTGTAAAGTTACCCATACATATAACCTGTAAATAAAAAGCTATTAAATAAAAACAAAAGTAATTAAAAAAAACTATTGAACTAATAAATAATATATATATATATATATATATATATATATATGTATATGTCACAACAGATCCAACCATTATGGAGAACAATTTGAAACTATGCCCAAAGAGTTATCAAACTGTGCATACCTTTTGACCCAGTTATATTTCTATTGGGCTCATATCCCAAAGAGATCTTAAAGGAGGGAAAAGGCCACACATGTGCAAAAATGTTCTTGGCATTTTTGTAGAAGCTAGAAACTGGAAACTGAGTGGATGTCCATTAGTTAGAGAATGGCTGAATAAATTATGGTATATGAATGTTATGGAATATTATTGTTTTGTAAGAAACGACCAGCAGGATGGTTTCAGAGAGGCCTGGAAAGACTTGCATGAACTAATGCTAAGTGAAATGAGTAGAAACAACAGATCATGGTACACAGCAATAGCAATATTATATGACAATTCTGATGGACGTGGCTCTCTTCAAAAAATGAGATGCTTCACACCAGTTCCAGTGGTCTTGTGATGAAGAGAGCCATCTGCACCCAAAGAGAGAACTTCATCATTTTCTTTTCTGGTTTGATTTGATTTTTTATGTGCAGCGAGATAATTGTATAAATATGTATGCATTTATGGGATTTAACATATATTTCTACCATGTTTAACATATATTGGACTACTTGCCATCTAGGGGAAGGGGGTGGGAGAATGAGGGTAAGGACTGGAATGTGGGGTTTTGCAAGGGCTAGTGTGCAGAATTATCTATGCATATGTTTTGAAAAATAAAAATATTTAACAAAAAATAAAAATTAAAAATGTATGTACACAGTCTACACAGTCTACAAAAATATATGTCACAGCGGGGTGAATCCACCACCCCGCTGGTAAAAGGTAGATAACATGCTTCCTCATTAGTCATCTGGAATCATGAATGGCACTTGTGTTGATCATACTCATTAGATTTCAAAAGTTGTTGAAAAAATTAGCTTTCAAAATTTTTTCTCTTGTGATATTGCTAGTGCAAAACTAATTTTTTGTTCATTTCATTCTTTATCAGTTTTCATATTTTATCAGTAAAATTAATTACTCTGTAATACTGATGGTATTGTACAAATTGGTCTTCTGGTGCAGCTTACTTCTCTCTTCATCAGTTCATACTAGTCTTTATGTGTCTCCTTGATATTGTCAATACTCATTTCTTACAGCACAGTATTAACTCCATCACATTTATAAACTATAATTTGTTCAAGCTGTTTCTCAGAAGATAGGTATCCTTTAGTTTCTAAGCTTTTACTAGCCATCACAAAGAAGACTGATATAAATATTTCGTATGCACCTAGGACCTTTTCATCTTTCTTTGATCTCTGCAGAGTATAAGACTAGCAGGATTATAGCTGTGCAAAATGAGCTATATTGCTAATTATTTTATGCATAATCTTAAATTGCTTTTCAGAATAGTTGTGCTCATTTACAGGCCTACCAACAGAGCATCAAAGTGCCTGTTTTCCCATAGCCCCTCCAACATTTGTCATTTTCCATTTTTGTCATCTTTGCCAAATTGCTGTAATTTGCATTTCTCTAATTGCTGTTGATTTGGAGCATTAAAAAATGTGGCAATAGATACCCTGAGTTTCTTTTTTTGAGAACTGCCTATTTATATCTTTAAGCTAGTTTTCAATTGGGGAATAACTCTTTTTCACATAAATTTGAATCAGTTTCCTTTATATTTTGGAAATGAATCTTTTATCAGAGCAACTTGCTACAAAGATTTTTCCCAGTTAACTGCTTCCCTTTTAATCTTACTTTTATTGGATTTGTTTGTGCAAATCATTTCAATTTTAAGTAACCCCAATAATCCCTTTTATCTTCTGTGATCCTCTTTGTCTTTGTCTGATCATGAGCTTTTCTTCTATCCACAGTTATTTCCCCCATTTTTCTAATTTTTTATGATGTGACCTTTTATATCCCAGTCATTTATTTTGGATTTATTTTGGTATGAGGTAATAAATGTTGGTTTAAAGTCAATTTCTTTCATATCAGTGTCCAATTTCCCTCACTTTTGTTTGTTTTTAATCAGTAGTTGGTACTTATGCCTAAGGCATGGGTCCTCATGCAAACAGAAGCCTTCTAGATTCATTTGTATATGTATGTGTATACCCACATACACACACACACAATTATATGTGTGTATTTGTGTATACGTATACATGTATGCTACCTGACCTATTCTACTGATAAATCTTTCAATTTTTAAAAAAACGTACTAAATTGTTATTTAAAAGTCCATAGACTTTACCAGACTAATAAAGGAAACAAAAAAGGTTAAGAACTTATATATTAGGGTGAAGGTACAAAGGCCAGCATATGTGGAACAGAGATTATATCTTGTGGAGTTATAATAAAGAAGGTGAAAAATATATAGATTTGGTGTAAATTATAGAGAGTCTTGAAAGTCAGGCTGTGTAATCTTTCAATAATTAATTCAAAGAGAAGAATCTTTAAATGAGAATTTAGGAAGTGGAGCCCTATTGCACACTCACAAGATATCAAGTAAGAGAGCTTAGACATTCTAGTGAAGTTTAATTATTCTCAGATCAAAGTTCCTCTCTTCATCTTAGATTATCTAGTTTGTTACCTTGTTCATCTTAGTTCATTCATACACAACCAGTCTTGTTCTAATTTGAGCAATGAACTATGGTCTTAAGTCTCTAGTATATTTTTCCTTGTGAAGGAGCCCTTAATGGTTATAGAAAAGGCAAAACTCTGCCACCCCCATCACCATTTCTCCATTCTCCGTTCTCCTGAATGCCATTAACTCCTAACTAAAAGTGGTACCGCTATTGGCTATACCAGAAGACGTTAGGCAAAACATAGAATGCAAATTAGCTTGAGTCTAAGCCATGGAAAAAATTAGACAAGGTGGCGAATAAATCAGACAATGGTCATATAACTGTCCCCTCCTTCCCCTGACCTACTGTATCAGCAGTGTAATTTTAAGTGAATTAAATTTCTCCCTGTTGGAAGACAGTGATCTGAGCTTCAATGTTATTAATAAGAATGCATGGCTCTCCAGCTGCCCATTGAACAGGCTTCATAGGGAGCAGAAATGACTCTCCAGCACCACTCTTTCCAGTGAAGAATTCCTAATTAAATTACAAATGATGCATATATTTCTATTGGTCAGTCTCTAGTACTTTTCATCTAACATGGTTGTAATTTCCTAAGAGAGAACATCAGGAAAGAGTTTAGATCTGTCATCAAAACTCCAAAACTCATTAGAGTTCACCAGTAACTCCTTTTCATGATTCAATTCAAGAATAGCTCAACAAATAACTATTAAACATCTTTAGTGTTGAGAGCCTGCTGCTAGATGATGGCAGAGATGCATAGATTCAGAAAAGGAAGTATGATATAGGAGAGAACTGGGTTCAAATCCCACATTTGACATTTGATTATTATATGATTATGAGAAAGTCATTTAATTTCTCTTCATTACTTTGGGAGATATCATATATGCATATCTAGGCCATTTACCCAAAGCATTTCAGTAATAAGAAATCAGAGTGTGTGTGTGTGTGTGTGTGTGTGTGTGTGTGTGTGTAAGAAAGAGGAAAAAGAGGAGAAGCAGGAGCAAGAGAGACAGAGAGACACACATACACAGAGACAAAGAGAGACAGACACATACAGAGAATCAGAGACAGAGACACACAGAGAGAGACAGAAACAGAGAAAGGGAAGAAAGAGGGGGAGAGGTAAAAAGGGAGAGAGAAGAAGGAACAGGCAGGGGAAGGGGGAACAGAGAACAAAGCAAAAAATTTGCCACATTTGGGTACTTTTCCTCATTACTCAAAATGGCAATGATTTGAGGACCCCAATCAAATATTTACAAGTTATCTTGCTTTATCATCTCGAATTGGTTTGCAAGGTGAAACATACCTCTGACATCTTTCAAATAAAACAAGTTTCTCAATACTTCAATTCACAATTATAATAAGTCTCAGAGTGGTTAAATTGAATTTGGCAAGTCATGATTAAAGGGCACCCCTCTTTTCTGTTTGTCTCTTGGTCATTATCACTGCCTTAAAGAAGTGAACTAAAGTAAGTGCTGTTGATGCTCTTATGACACCAGTTTGAATACTATGAATATTCTCCTCATTGCAGTTATGTGGCTATCCTGACTTTACCTTCTTGAAATGAAGAGCTTTCTCAACAATACACCTGATTATAAAACAAGAGGAAATTGCAATTAAATTTGAGCATTACTCCACTTTTCTAAAAAACAAAACAAAACAGTGTTGTTGGTTAGAAAGTGTGAGGGCAGAGTAATTCATTTCTGTGTTTTAAAAAATGGAGATTTCATACTAAATGTGAATTTAAGAAAAAAGTAAAGAGAAAAACAATAGGTAGGGAAGATACAGTTGAATGGAGGGATTTCAGGGATAGCAAATAGTATGAGTAAAGTATAAAAGGAGTAAAGAAGAGGGTATTTATAGAAGCTATAGTGGTTGACTTTGGTTCATATAGAAGTATTTTTTCTCTACCTCCTACACAGTTCCTTTTATGTATTGTCTCTGCTGATCAGAAGGTAAACTCATCAAGACCAGGGGCTGTCTCTTTTTGAGTGTATTTGTATCTCCCAGATTAGAAAGTGGCTTGCACATTACAAATAATTAATAAATGTTTGTTGCCTAACTGGACATAGGCTGATAGATAAGTTTAGGGCCTGGAAAAGAAACCAGAATTGGAATTAGAGTTTGGTGAATTTTTTTGCATAAAAGTGATTATTGAGGAGCTATATTATTGAATGAGAAAGCCAAGAGTGAGAATTTAGAAAGAAGAAGGAAGAGAGCTGAAGAGAGAACATTGGGAAATATTCATATTAGTAGATTAGAACTTGAAACCAAGTTGCAGAAGACAGAAACATAGGGAGGTAGAAAGATAAAGAAGAATATGGCGTCTCAAAAGTCATGGGAAGACAGAGCAATGAGAAGAAAGTTTTCTCAACAAAGTCAAATGCTGTGGAATGGTCAAGGACAATAAAGTTTCAAAGACCCCTAAATCTGACGATTAGAAAATCATTGGTAACCTTTGAAAGATCAATTTTAGCAAAGTAATAAGAATCTGAAAGTAGTTTCAAAAGGTTAAGGAAAAAGTTCACCATGAAGAAAAGACATCTCAATGTTTTCAAGTTTAGTAGTGAATAAAAGATGGGTGAGCTTTAATTGAGAGATTTGAGTTTTGGTGCCCTCTGCTATTAATTAGATGTCACATTGGCTAAGTCACTTTGGCTTCTTTGTTTTTAATTTCCTCACCAGTAAAACTAGGGTCCTATTCCAATGCCTCATTGTGATATGGAGGTGAATCTCATTCTTCAAGTAGACACTGGAAGAATGTTAGAAACCACTGACTGGCTTCTGGAGACTAATTCTTGTTTTCCAAATATTAGCCTAGCTAAGCAAAAAGGAGATTGCTCCCAGTTGACTGGCTTTTTTGGCCTTCATAAGCCAAAAGAAATGAAAAACTAGTCTACAGGACTAGACTGTATTTAAGGTCCTTTTACCTTTTGTGTTGAGTATTACTAGTGGTAAAAATAAGATATATATGTAAATAATGAATTAAGAACAACAAAAATCAACACAGCATTATGAACTAATAATAATTAATGACAATGATAACTATCTTTCTATATCATCTTAAAGGTTTACAAAACACTTGATAGATATTCTCATTGAACTTCACAATAACCCTACAAGATAGAGATTATAATTGTTATTATCATTTCCATTTGTCAGAGGAAGAAATCGGGGCATCAAAAGTTTATGTGACTTGCCTACAGCTAGTAAGGCAAGATCTGAACTCAACTCTTCCTGACATAAGCCCTAAAAGCTATCCACTAAGCCACCTAGATAAGAAGTCCCCGAGTTAAAAGTGTATATGTATGTGTGTGTATATATTTATATACATACACACACATATAATACAAATACTTATGTACCTCCATCATCATTTCTTACACTAAAACGCCTTTCTTTCTTTAGATAGCACTTAAGTTGCTCTAGGCCAACATTTCTGGCTGGTACCAATCTAGACAATTTCCTTCCTCTAATTCTCCTTTTTCCTCCTTAGAATGGAAATTCTTAGCCTAGAGTCCATGAACTGGGGAAAAAATAACCATACACATATAAATATACATGCATACTATCTATCTATTTATCTATATACACATACACATATAATATACATATTATATATATTCAACATATATATGTATATATTAGACATATGACTTTTCACTGTAATTGGTTTCTTTTATAATTCTACCTTTTTTGCATTTTAAAACACCATCAGAGAAGAGCTTCACAGACTCCTCCAAACTACCCAAAGAGGTCTATGGCATCCAAAAAGTTTAGGAATATTTATCTAGAGTCAAAAACAATCACCAGCCCCCTCTTTCTTTCCTGTTTTTTTTTTTTTTTTTTTTTTTTTTTTTTGCACTTCAAGCTCCATTAGTTTCACCTCAGGCAATCTTGCTGACACGGACTCACGTAGGCTATCTTTAACCTATTCCTTTAAAAAAAAAAATTTAGTGCTGTAGAAACTGAGTTGGAAATGAAATCAGAAGGCTTCAGTTGAATTCCTAGTTCTCTGTTTCTAACCTTGTGGGCCTCATTTTACTCAACTGTAAAGTGAGGAGGTTGGACTATATGATCTCCAATGTCTCTTCTAACTTGGTCCTCTAAGTCTATGATCTTCTCACTTCTAAAACTCTGGCCCAGTTACCTAAGGACAAATCTCCCTTCTTTCTTTCTCCTCTTTCTTTTTTTGTTGCAAAAGTACTATTTGTCAAGCAAATTTAGCAATATATCTCTATCAAAAAGGGGAGGGGAGGAAATGACTTAACCTCAAGGAAAATTTGCGATAATGAGAACCTTGTTCCATCAGTTTCTAAAGACCTTAAATGGGAAAAGGAAAATAAAAAATAACTTCAGAATTTCCGGAGAGTCACATCTACAAGGAAACTCACCTCTACCCAAACAATACTTCCAATTGTTTACCACAATATTTTGAATCTTCGTTAATGCATTCTGTAGTCTATTACCTTAATTATTTGTGCATTAGATCCTCTATTAGACTATAAGTCATATGAAGGCAGAAATTATGTCTATTTATTTGTTTATACTGTCACAGCCCCTACCATAGAGCCTTGCACATACTAGGCACTTAATAAATATCTCCAAAAATGCATTTCCATCTACCTACTCATTCCCTTCTAATTAAACCTGCTTTTCCCAAAGCACCAGTGTTCAAGATAAATTAAAAACTATTTAGTATTCAAATTTTATTTTCAGTTTTTAATTATTAAAATTGCAGCAATATTATTTTCTCCTTGTTTTCATTGCAAATATAAAGTATGCCAGCTGTATTATAAGGTTAAATGAGGTTTTGTGGATTAGAGTGGGAGCCTAATCACCATCTAGAACATGGCTCCCATGGGAAAATGCACTTCAAGTCCCCAACAACCAATTTATAAAAATAAAAATAAAAACTTTCAGAATACAATTCATTTGTAATTTGAGGACTGACTCTCTAAATATACTACAGCATGGCCTGCATGCTTTTAGTGAGAATTCAATTTAATTCAACAAGCATTTATTCAGTACTTACTGTGTGCAAGTTATTGTAGAAGGTCTTCAATATGCGTAATGATACAAATAAGAATATCCACTATGGCAAATAACATAAGACTATAAGTATAATATAAAATAATCATATAAGAATATGATGTGAGAAATCAGCTTAGTAACATTTTGATTTATATTGCTATGTTACTCAATCAATAAGATTTTTTTTCAGTACCTAGTAAGTATCAGGCACTATACTAACTGCTGGGGAAACAAATTCAAATAAAAAGAAAGACAATCCCTGCTCTCAGGGGGAAAGACAATGCACAAAAAACATTTTGAAAAGGGATGAGAAGAAGGTACTCAGCAGGCAGACATGGTGGAGAAACCCAAAGAAGTCCAAAAGTAGATCAGCTGGGGGGAAATGGGGAAAAGATGGGGCTGAGCCTTCTTCTTAAATGGAGGTTTTGGAACTTGGTCCTGCCTTCCAGTCAGATGGTCTAAGCAGAGGGAGACAGGGGACTGATGACATGTGAAGACCAAGGCTATTTCAATAACACTTGATGGGATTTCCCGATGTTTGTCCATAGCTTTGGGTATATGATCTTGGACATGTCACTGTACCTATTTGAACCTCAAGTTCTGTATCAGTAAAATGAAGGAGGAGCACTAGATGACCTCTAACATCCCTTTTGGCTAAAATATATTATCCTGTGATGGCACGAAGGGGATATTATTATGTCATCAAAAAAAGGTGGATATATGGCTAAGAATTCCCTTCCAAGCTGTTGTATCTGATATTTTTAGAAACCCTGGAGATCCAAAATAATTTAAACTTGCTTTCTAGATTAAAGGGCAGAACTAGGTACAATGCATATCAGTTTCAGAGAGACAAATGAGGTTCATATAAGAAAAATTCCCTTAAAATTATATTGATTCAAATGTGGATAATATTAACTTAAACATAATAAGATATTGATGGTCTTTCAGAAGAGGTTTGATGGTATATTCTCGGGACATTTTAGGATAAATATGTGAGCTAAATCAGCTAACACCTGATTTCCCTTCTAAATCTGGGGTTCTGTACCTCTACAAAAACAAGAAAGTGTCTTCTGGAAATCTTGAGATTCAACTTGTAATTGAGAAGACTCCAAAAAGCAAATAGATTTTAATTTTTGAGACAGAGATTCTTAAATATGGAGTCCATGAATTTGGATGGGCAAGAAATACATCTTTATTTTCTAGTATACTTGCCTTCCTTAAATCCTATGAACTTTATATATTTAATAATATTTTTCTGAGAAGGAGCTTATATGCTTCAACAGATTGCAGAGGTCCATGATGAGAAAAGGTTGAGAACTAGAGATATAAAATGGGTAACTTCTTGGATAGATCCTAACATGCCAAAATCCACATCGCTAATGATGGGTTATGACTTGCCATTTGTCTCTATAGGTTTTGGTTACTACTTACTAAGAAGGGACTTTTAGGGAATGAGACATGATAAGTAGATTGCTTCATGAGATAAAAATGATTAGTAAATGACCAAGATTGCTTAGAAGTTGTATCTGCCAGGAGACAGTACACTCCTTGATAGAGCTTCATTTTTGTCCTTCTGTCTCCCTCACCTTACCAATGTCCTTCAAATGACTGAACTGAATAAATATTGGTCTGGATTATGGAAATTGTATAAAACAGTAGTAGTAGCAACAATAATAACAAATAGCTAACATTTATGTTTTTGTTGTTTATTCAGTCAAGTTCAACTCTTCATGATCCCATGTTATAGTATGTCAAGGCCTTTTAACCTCCTCTATGGCTTGAAATCTATATAAGTTCAGCCTTATTGCTTCTTTGACTCTATCTATCCATCTCATCCTTGCCCATCCCTTTTTCCTTTTTCCTTCAACCTTTCCCAATATCAGAGTCTTTTCCAATAAGTTCCATTTCCTCACTATGTGGCTAATGTATTTAAGCTTTTGAGGCTACATCTGAACTTTCAGTGAATAGTCTAAATTAATTTCTTTTTCTATAGCACTTAATATGCAATGGGCACCAATTTAAGTACTTTAAAATTAACATCTCATTTGATCTTTGCAACAGTATTGAAAGGTAGGTGTTATTATTATTCCCATTTTACAGATCAAGAAATTGAAACAAACAGCAGGTTAAATGACTTGCCCAGACTCACAATGCTGTATTTGAATGCAAGTCCTCCAAAATCCAGGTCCAGTGCTTTATCCATTACACCACCTAGTGGCTCCATAAAGTTTATAATTCTATAATATAGAATTGAAGTTTACTACTAGAGAGAAATTATATGAGAAGAAATGAGACTTATTCCCATATTGCCAAATTGCACATGCATTTTTTTTCCTCATAAAACTCTTGTCCTTTATGGAAAATGATCTTCTAATTCAACTTAAGGAAGGTTGTGTTTTCTTAAGGGTCAATTTTGGATAATCAGTACCAAGGTCAGGATTAGGGGACTCTCACATTCATTGCGAGGGCCTAGGGAGGCCCAGGGACTGACTAGATGGATTTCTCTAGCAATTCATACTACTGTCATCAGTAGCCTACATGAAGCCAACTTGATAGAGTATAGTGGAACTAAGGGCTGGAAGTCAGTGAATTAGACTCTTCTTCTGTAAGAGGAGCAGGGACTTCCTTGGAAAGAGTGATAGATTTTGAAGTAAAAGTCATGGATTAAAAAAAAGTCACCTCTCCCAATAATTAACTATGTGACCTTGGGCAAGTTTTCTTGATATCTGTTTACTCATCTCTATAATGAGAGGTTGGACTTAGAAACCATGTAATATCCCTTTTAAATCTATCACCTTACAACTAGAGGTGGTCCCAGAAAGCTCCAAAGTGAAGACAGAAATGGATCTTTTAGAAGTACAGAAAGGTAATTCCAAAGTGAGGGAGCAAGGTAAGAATTTTATCAGCTGGATACAGCAGCAAGTGTATACTACAGGATTATTTTGTGATAGGATTAAAAGAAATACCATGTCCCCTGGAATAAAAATGATGAGTATTCTGGAGTCTAGTTTCTTTTTGTAGAAGGCTCTCTAGAGTGAGAAGCAGGAATTTGATCCTAAGCCAACTAAAGATCCTGCCTCTCCACCAGCTGCCTCCACTTTAAATGAGTTAATAAATGTAATCCCTCTGCTTCCTTTTCCTTTATGGAGTATCTGCATTTCAAATTTTCTTCAATAAGTTCTTGGAGAATTTCTGTAGATTAGTTAACATAAAATGAAATTTAAGGAGTTTAGGTCATACTTTCAATATGATTTAAAAGACTTGAATTCTAACTTTGGTATTTTTTATGTACCCAGTCTCTTCTTTTTCCTAGTAATGTCAGTGCACAAGCTCTAGTGATCAATGTTTTTTTTTTTTTTAATTTGGTAAAGTCTTTCACAAAATTAAGAGTTCCACATTCCCTGTCCCCAAGAACAGGACCTGGGGAGCTCAGTTACCTTCTAGAGCGATTCCTATCTCCATCTTTATCTCCTGCTACAAGAGCCCCTCTATGTGAGATGTTTCCCTGGGCTTCAGAGACAGTAATGGGAAAAGAAAATGACCTTTTTAAATGAGAAAAGTGAACCTCTGAAATTCTATTTATTCTCTGACCAAGCATGCCATCTAAAAAGGTTTAGCCCACAAAACAAAGATAATATATCTAAGGGTCAATGGGGTATGCTTCTAAGATAGAAATAAAAATCAATATACATTCTTTCGGGTGGTAACATCACAAGTTCTCAGAATTCTGCCATCAAAACTTTCCTGACAATTTAGTGGATGATACAGGAGATGTAGAAGAAAACCCAGATGGTTTCTACAAACCTTAGTTGGTTTCACAGCATGAACAGTTAACGAGATCAAAACAATATAAAATCTGTTCTAGGCAGTAAAGGAAGCCTATCTATCTGGAAGACACCTGGGGTGAAGAGCACCTTTGGGAAGATGGTGCATTTGGACTCCCTGTTCCAAACACATCTTTTGCTTTTTGTTTTTGTTTGAAGCAGAGCTCCACTTATTTCTTCTACCTTTGGGACTGGGGAACAATCATAAAAAAAACTGAATCATTCTCCTTCTTTTCTAATGGTTTCCCCTTTTTTTTAATCCAAGACTTACCTTCCAATTCAAATTCTGACAGCATTTTATAATCCTGAATAAGGCACTTTTAATCATTTTGCTATGTACTGGATAGAAAAACTCTTGTCTATATGAAATCCTAAACCAAAGACAATTTCAGATATTTGGAGTATCCCATGTTTTGGTTACAGGGCCTAAAATCTTCCTCTTCCTTCTATTCTTACAACTACTATGTTTTTGAGGTATTATGAGAATCCATTCCTCTTAGCTGGGTTCTACCCCATGCTCAGAACATGCTCCTTTCATCTTTTAGAATTTCTTGTTCATTCCAAAATTCATTTTAGTTTTCTATATGATGCTTTTTCTTATTTTCCCTAACCTACCAATAATCTGCATGTAAAAAATTTACCCTGTATTTATTTTACCTTTTTATTGGAAATTCATTTTATTCTTATTTGTTATTATTGGAGTCAGGAAGACTTGAATTCAAAACCTACTTCTGACATTTAATGGACATGTGACTCATGAGAAGAACTATGGAAATGTGATTTATTGGGATTATGTGGGGGGAGGGAGGAGGAATCAAATAAAGATGTTTTAAAAAGATATATGCTCAAGAAGCAATTAGAGAACAAAGCAATATGGAAATTGTTTGTTCACTAACTACAAACTAACCATCTGCATTGCTCTATAAATGCCACCTAAAGCCTTGCCAAAACTCTTGCACCCATCTGATGCCCCTTTGGGACTTTACTCTTATTTATTGTCTGCATTTGGCAGGGTCTGCTTCTAACCCAGCTGCTTCATCTCCTCAGGTTGAAAAACAAACTGTCTGAATTTTAAAAAAATCCCAAACCCTACAGTCTAAAACATAACAATACTTCCAAATTGTCTCCTAGCAGGTACATTTGTTAATTATGCTCAGACCCAAATCTTCTCTGCTAACAGCTATGGAAATTATCACCCCTATCATTTATTTAAGCCACTTAGCTGGTTCTTTGTGGACTAGCTTAAGAATGAGGTCAGTATGAATTTATCTTGTGGCCAATTTTTATACGTTTCCCAGTAGCATAGTTGCTTTCGATTCTAACCCACAACTAAGTTGAATGTATTGACTGGGAGAAGGCTAATTAACTGCATAATCTTTAGTTGGGTCCTTTGAAATCTCTGTCACTCTGCTTATTTCCTTTGGACTTAACCTGCTTAAAACACATTTTAAAATGAGTCACTGTAGTAAGCAATATTTTAAATCCATTCACTTCATGAAGTTATTGAAAAGTTAAATACAAATCTATTTAAGTCCTCTAGCATCTTCCTCATCTGCTTCTTAAATCACTTTGTATCCTTCCCAGCCTGATTCTGTGCCTATTCTCAAGAATGGATGCTTTTATTAATCACTAATACGCCAAAGATGCAGTATTTTGAACTGCTTTCTGGAACTGGCCTATTGAAAGTTTCCCTCTTCATAAAGTAGACCAATGACCAAAAATACATCTGTAAAAAATCATTAATTACGTGCTAATTTGAATGATCTTATATGACAAGTGACCACCACTGCCAAGTTGGACTTCAAAATGGATCTACAGTCTCTGGCTTTCTTTGAAGTGATAGCCAAGGTCCTGTTCATATAGGACATAATTCAAAGATGTAGCAGCAAATAGAATCCTTTCATTTGATTAAGCTGAGGCCTAGAGAAGGAAAATGGCTAGTTTAAGACATAAGGCATAAGAGAGGCTACCTGGAGACAGAAATGAGATGGGGGAAAAAAAAGCCATTGTGAGCACCACTGCCCATTGGATTCTAACCATGTTTCTTATGGAAGTGCAAAGTAAGTAAAAGGACCTGAATGATATTCAGATTCTCAGTGTGATAAAGTTGAAATAGAGATGGAATTGAAGTTAGAATACTATTTCCTTATCTAAAAGCCCTGGGACACTTACCGGGTTGTTTAACGTTGGGCAAATCACTGTGTCACTTCTCAGAGGCTCATTTTCCTTATCTGTAACATGGGCATAACAATATCGGGATTGCTGGGGGGATTAAGGGAGATAGCAATTTGAAAAACTTAAACTGCTGTAACAAGATAAGGCTTTGCATAGGGACTGAGGTCCTGATTTTATTTTTATGTGGAATTCAGGATTGAATAAGCTCCCTTTGCCAATGCTATTTGGTCCCTTCTCTGTCATTTCTAACCTTAGGAAGCTTTCTGGAGTATTGAAAGGTCAAGTGACTTTGTCAGAAGCCTACAGTCAGTGAGTGTCCCAGGCAGGTCTTAAACCCAGGTTTATTGGACTTCAAGAATGGATTTATATGTTAACCAAAAGCTCATTAATTGGAATAGGTAAGGAATGAAAATTTTGCATGCATTCCATTTTAAGAGAAAGAGTGATAAAGAAATAAGTAGTTTTGAGGAAGCTTGATATAATGAGAGCTAGGAAAGTCTCAAATCAAATCCTACTCTCAGTTATCAGCAGAGTGACCCTGGCCAAGTCACCTAACTGTTTGGTATCTTGCTCTCTTTACCTATCAAATCAGAAAGGTTAGATTCAACAGTCTAACAGCCTTTCCATTTATGAATTTATGATCCTAATTAAAAATAAATATTGCATCCACATATATTCAACTCAATCCTTTGCACCTTCAATATAAATATCTCCAAACCTGGATAACAATTATTCACAAGGCCTTATGAATAAGGACTGAAAAGAGTATTTAATTCTCTTCACTGGATTCTATCTGCTAAGACAGGGAAAAAAGTTCAGATATTTTAGAGCTGATTCTCAACAATTAGTATAGAAACAAAACCTAGGGTGTGATTAGCCCTCTGCAAAAATTCAAAGAGTAAATCCAATGTTTCACATTGCTACATCTTTCTATATTAAAAGCAAGAACCGTGCTGATTTATTATACAATGTGTGTTTAGTAAATTATATGGATATAATTTCTGCCAGGTCAAGTAACTAAAACAAGAGTAGGGCATTTGAAAGGAGCTTTCACAAGCCTGATTCTTGAGATATTACAAAGGATACATAAAATCAGGGAAGCGGAAATTACAGAGGGCAAAGGTAATATAAGATGATACACCAAAACCTATACACTAGGTTTTGTGCCAAGCACTGGGGATACAATGAAAGGTAAAATAGAATTTCACAACCAGAAGGAAATAGTTAAAATTGTTTAGGTTACAAATAAGAACTCAGCTTCCTTTTGAGCTTCACATAATATCTGGGAGATAGTAGGCATTTAATTAATACTTATACCCTTCCTTTCCCTTTTGAAACCAAAAATTACACTCCAGGCTATTTGAAAGAGCCCTTATGCATTCTGTATGGATGAATGTCTGTGTCTTCAAGGCTCCTGCCTAATTCTGTGTACACACAATATCTAAACAAAAAAAGTCAGCTGGCTGAGATGATTGCTCTAATTGGCCACTCAGTATTGTGAAGACCAAACAATCACTTAATTAAATTGTTCTCCTTGTCACCCTGTGGCAGCTTCCCTTTGGAGGCAGGAGGCAGCCACAGAGTGAGGATGGGTAAGAACCAGCCCTATCATTTTATCTTTTTTTAATGATCAGTACTGATCCCTAAAACCAAAGTGTTTCTCTGAATGTAGCTATCAGGATGATCAAAATGATTGCTCTGACCAGACAGTGGCCCAACAGTTGCTGCTAAATAAACCCGGTCTAAAGATTATATTAGGGTATTAGGGTCTACTTAGGTCTTTCAGTAACTCTGACTCAGAAATTCATACTGTGAGGCTGTTCTGGTCTTTCAAAATAATCTCTCCATTCTGGGAAACATTACCAATACCATAAGAGACCATTAGCTGATCCTTCCATTGTCTTCATGCCTGTCTGAGCCCAGGTGGTCTCCTAAGCAAAAAAAAAAAAAAAAAAAAAAAAAAAAAAAAAAAAAAAAAAAAGCAAAGGATGTTCTCCCTCCTCAGTTGCACCTTGTAGAATGATAGTTTCTTTTAAAGCACAGTTGGGGTACCCCTTCTATAGCAAATCCTGCCTAATTCTCTTCTATTGTTGAATCTCTTCCTCAAAGCACATTGAAAATGATTTTATTCTCTACATAGTCTATACAAATCTGTGTATATGCCGTTTTCCTCCAATAAAAGTAAGATCCTTAAAGGCAAGGATTGTTTTTGTTTTTCTTTGTATTCTCAGTGTCTCTCAGAGTGCCAGGCACAGAAGAGCCTAAATGTTTCTTGAATTGGCACTGTGAAAATGCTTGTCCCTGCTACTGAAGATGAGGCTGGTAGAAAGGCAGAATTTAGGAGTTCTGAACTGTAGTCTTGCTAAAGCTGTTTCTTCTGATTTTACCAGTACCTAAATACGAATGACCTGGACTAAACTGGAAAACAGAGAAGTTTCTGTAGAGAACAATACTGATATTACACACATGAGTGACACACTTTCAGTCTGGAAGAAAGAGTGAATCTCAGCTAATAAAAAATGTATAAAGAAACAAATAAATATAAATGAATAAGAAAATAAAGCTTTCCTAAGCTCTATGCAAATATTATGTTAAGTGATTATTAAAAACAACCCTCAAAAGGAGATACCATTATTATCCCCATTTTACAAATGAGCAAAGTCAGGCTGAGTGATTAAGAGAATGGACCAAGGTAACACAACTGGTAACTATCTGACTATGGGTTTGACCTCAGGTCTTCATAATTCTAGGTCCAGCACTCTAAATAAATAAATGAAGTGTCCTGGATCTTACTATTTCAGGTAGCTAGGTGCTAAAGTGGAGAGGACCTTACCTGATGTCAGGAAAATCTGAGGTCAAATCCAGACTCAGATACTTACAAGTATGACTCATAACCTCTCTCAGACTCAGTTTCCTCCACTATAAAATGGGAATAATAATAGCACCTATCTCTCAAGTTTGTTGTGAGGATGAAATGAAATATTTATAAAATACTTTGCAAACCTTAAAGCACTATATGAATTCTAGTTAGTATTATTTAATTTCTTGAATATCATCTATTCCAACCCCCTTATTTTTTTCAGATGGGGACCAGGCCCCAAGAGACTACAAGACTTCATCAGAGTCACAGTTTTTCAATGTCCAAACTGGCCATCCTATTAAATTAAAAGTGTTTCAGCTCTTTCTGACAAAAGGTATTTAGGGGGAGGGGATTAAGTCCACTATTTAATAGATTTAGGGAATTTCCTTGTAAAGAAATTCTGTCTTGGGAATTAGTGCCATCTATGCAACTTGGAGTCTTAGACTGAGCACTACTTGTTTAAGTGACCTTCCTAAGACAACAAAATGTGTCAAAGACAGGACTTGATCCCAGATCATTCTGACTCCAAAGCTAATTCTCTATTTATTCTAACAGATTACTTCAATAAAGCACATTTATCAGTACCAAATGTATGAAATGTCTTGGGTTGTATCGAGTAAACAAAATCTTGATAGGTCTATACAAGATTTTAATGGATTTCTCTGAAAGAATACGTAAAACAATAAAGTCTGCATTTTTTTCTGCCCATAAAGACATCCCATTTGCAAAGGAGAAACATAAATTAAAGAGGAAACAGATGGGAAAGCTAAAACCTGAAGTACTCTCAGGCTGATGTAGGAAAATTTACTAGGCTATTTTCCAATCCCAGTAATGCCCAGGGTTTAAATTGGTTAATCCATAGCCAGGGCACTAGACTTTGCCCTAGCTCTTGGTATTGGCAGTACCTACCACTGTTATTTTCTTCTAGCTACACAATAAGCAAAGAAAAGCAAAGATCCCCTTTTAAGGAAGAAACTGCATTGATCAGTCCCCTGCAGGAAGCAGCAACTCTTTATTTCAATCACAAGGCATTATGCTGTCTGATTTGTTTTGGATTTGTGTGATAGGAGAAAAGAAATGGAGGTCATGGCTGCTTCTGGTCATGAGCAATCCTTGAATACTTTATGTAACAGAGGAGGTGTTAACTTGAGGGCTTTGGACCCTTTTCCAATATAGATAATTACATTCTAGGCGGTTACCTCCTGCTGCTATTTCATTTCCCTAAAATCCTGTTCTTTATTTCTCAGAATCACCTCCCTAGTATAGAGAGAGATAGTGGTGCCCCAGAAATGGCTTTTTGTATTCCCTCTGAAAATTATATTATGTCCACTCTTCTATTTTTGTTCTCTTCCAATTCTACATTCTCTTAAAAATGTAGAGATGTAGAGAGATTCCATTACTAATCTCTCACCCTTAACAATTCTTTATTTTCATTCTTTTCTACCCTTACTCCCAAGCTTCCCTTTATACTCATTCTTCTCACCTCCTATATTCTGATAGTCAGTTTCCTATTCATGTTTCCATTTTACCAGACTCTTTCATGTTAATTATTTTTCTACATTATAGGTAGTACCCATATCTAATCCTACCATCTTTACATTTTAGCTGACTCCAGCATCCTCTATTACTCCTGAATTTTCATTCTCCCTTTTGCCTTTATTCCTGTTTTTGATGTCTTCTGCACTACTTCAACATTCTCATTCTTTTCCATTCCTACTTTATGGACCAAATTGATATTCTCATTCCTGCCCATTTCTCCTTCCTAACCTACTCTAACATTCTCTTTACTTTTTATTCCTGCATGCTCATGTAACCCTAGTCTTATTTCTCCTACTACTTTTCACTACACTGCTAACTTTTTTCATTCTCTCCTATTACAATAATCTACTTCATGCTTGAATGTTTATTCTCATTTCTATATACCAACTATTCCAATTTTCCCCCAATTCTGCCCTATGATTCTTCTCTAATTCTAAATTGTTAGTTGTTTTCATGCTCCACACTCCTAGTTGGTCTCACTCCTGAATGCTCAGTCTCCCCAATTCCCACATTTTCCCATTGTATTGCCACATTTTAATCTACTGGATAGAATTTTCCTTTACCCTATTCTGACTTTGTAGCCCACTCTAAATTCTTATTCACTTCTATCTCTAACTCTAGTCAACTCCAAGATTGAGGCTCCAAGAGCCTCAGTAAGGATTACACAGGATTTAGCAGTTTCTATACTAGAGGACCAGAGGGCTTGGAATATGATATTTCAGAATGCAAAGGAGCTTCGATTACAACTGAGAATCAATTACCCAAAAAACTGATCTTAATCTTTCAGGGGAAAAAATTGACATCCAATGAAATAGGGGAAAATCTCAAAATTTCCTGTTTTTCTTCCATTCTTGCATAGTTATTCTTCATTTCTTATACTCTCATTTTGCATTCTAATTTCACCCCCAATCTTTTCATACCTCTAGCACTTTATCTTACTGCTTCTGAATTCTTAACAAGGGATATATAATAATAATGGAACTTTAATGGACAGAAATTCTAATCAATACCTGATACTGTCAGTAACATTGCTATTCATGACGAACTGATGTATAAGAAGTTACATGTTAATGTATTTTCTTTTTTGACTTACATTTGGAAGCCCAATTGCTTTGAATTAGAAAGCAGAACTAGAATTTGAGAGGTGTTATTAAGTGTGATTGGTGCATCATAGTAAGGCAAACCTATTTAGCAAGGTGAGAATTCAGGGCACCATGAACCTAAAGATGGTGATGACAGCGCCAAATAAAAATTAGTGAGGCAAAGGTTCTTTTGTACATGTTTTGCATTTACATGGGGATATGCCATTGTTCCAGATCATTGGATCATAAAGATCCCCCCAACAAAATTTTTGACAAAATGAGTCCAATAACTTCTACTTCTCTATAGCCAGAATAAAAAATGAAGTGTTTATAATGGTCTATAAGGAAATAGGCTAACTAGAAAAGGCCATTGGGTTTTATTGAGGCTGTGGATCATCAAGAAACATTAAAGTGAAAAATAGCAAAGAAAGAAGACCAGGAAGTTGCCTGAGTTTTTCCCAGTTCCCTTTGGAAACAATGTTAAATCATGTCTCTAAAAGAATTCTGGAGTGACAGAATCCCCAAAAAGACAGTGAAACAATTTTCTAGCCCAAGATAACTTAGAAGAATTTCAGGAAAGGCTGTCTTACTTGGGCAAAAGGAAGCATAGCCCAGTGTAGGCAAAGTTCAGACAAATCAGTGGAAGGATCTTAGCCACAGAAGAGATCAGCAATCCAGGCCCTGCAGCCTGGGCTCAGCAGGATAATAATAGACAGCAGGTCAGCTATGTCTCCAGTCCCAGTGTAGCTTGCAAACTGCCAGCCTTGAAACACAAGGCACAATAAGTGAAACTTGTCTAGGCCAATAATGTCAAAACGACTACATGCAAAACCTCAAAGGGAAATATGTATTGGGCTCAAGACCCCAAATTCCTCTTTGAGGAGTTCAAAAAGAATTTTAAAAATTAAGAGAGGCAGAAGAAAAATTAGGAGGAGAAAGGAGAATTGTGTCAGAGAACTTTGAAAAAAATCAATAGCTTAGAAAAAAAGAAGCAGAAAAAATGAATAAAAAAAAACTCTTTAAAAAATAAGATGACCAAATAGGAGGCAGGGAAACCACTGAAAAAACAACTCCTTTACAAGTAGAATTGTCCAAATGGAAAAAGAGTTACAAAAGCTAACTGAAAAAAAATTCTTTAAAAATAAGAATTGAGCAAGTGGAAGTTAATGAGTCTTTGAGAGAGCAAGAATCAAACAAAACAATTGAAAAGAATGAAAAAATAGAAGAAAATGTAAAATATCTCATTGGAAAAACAGAAAATATTAGAATAACTGGACTGCTAGAAAGCCTTGAACCTAGGCAGCATTTTTTCAAGAAATTATCATGGAAACTTCCCTGATATCCTAGAATCAGATGTTAATAGTCATTGAAAGAATCCACTGATCACCTCCTGAGAGAAATCCTAAAATGAAAACTCCAAGAAATATTATAGCTAAATTCTAGAACTATCAGATTAAGAAGAAAATACTGCAAGTAGCCAGAAAGACAAAATTAAAATAACAAGGAGCCTCAGTAAGGATTACCCAAGATTTAGCAATTTCTATACTAGAGGACCAGAGGGCTTGGAATATGATATTTCAGAATACAAAGGAGCTTCTATTACAACTGAGAATCAATTACCCAAAAACTGATCATAATCTTTCAGAGGAAAAAATTGACATCCAATGAAATAAGGAAAATCTCAAAATTTCCTGATAAAAAAATCAGAACTAAACAGAAAATTTAATCTTCAAATTCAAGACTTAAGAGAAGCATGAAAAGGTAAATGGAGGCAGAATGAAGTAAATTATTACACACAGAAAGGCATGAAAGACCTATTAGAGGAAAAGCCAAAGAAGGGAGGGGTGAGCATTGTTTGAATCTTAGTCTCATCAAATTTAGCTCAAATAGGGAATAAAATGCATTCCCAGTTGGATAAAGAAATCTGTCTTATCCTATAGGAAAGTATAGGGAAGAGGAAAAGACTGGCAGAAAGGAGGGAAGATTGAGGGAAGCTGTATTCATTCAAAAGCCAAATACAGGTGAGGAGTGACAAGGTAAAAGTAAAAAAAAAAAAAGTATAAACAGGGGAAAAACAATGGAAGAAAACACAGTTAGGAATCATAATTGCAAGTGTAAAAGGGATAAATTCTCCCATAAAATGGAAACAAACAGCAGTGTGAATGAAAATTGCAGAATGTTGTTTATATTGTTTATAAGAAACACATTTGAAGCAGAAAGATATAAACAGTGTAAAGGTAAAAGTTTGGAGCAGAATCTATTATGCTGGTTAAAAAAAAAGCAAGAGTAGCAATCCTGTTAACAAAGAAAAATTGAAAACAGGTCTAATTAAGAGCTAATGAAAGAGGCCAAATCTTGCTAAAAGATACCATAGATGATAAAGTAATAGCAATATAAACATATGTGTACCAAATGGTATAGTATCCAAATTCTTAGAAGAGAATTTATGTGAGTTACGGGTAGAAATGAACTGCAAAACTATACTAGTGGCAGACTTTAAAATGCCTCAGTACTAGAATAAAATCACTCAGAGCTAGATCAATCAAACCACAAAACAAGCAAGAAAAAGGGAGGTGAATAGAATTTTAGAACAGTTAGATATGATAGACCTCTGGAGAAAACTGAATAGGGATTTAAAGGAATATACTTTCCCCCCAACATTACATGGCATCTGCACAAAAACTGACCATGTAAAAATTGACCATGTATTAAGGCATAAAAAACTCATAATAAAATGCAGAAAGACATTCAATTGTTTTCAGATCGTGTTGTAATAAAAATTACATATACTAAAGGGTCATGGAAATATAGATTAAAAATTAATTGGAAACTAAATAATCTAATCATAAAGAATGAGTGGGTCAAACAACAAACCATAGAAGCAATCAATAATTTTATACAAGAGAATGGCAATAATGAGACAACACACTAGAATTTATGGGATGCAGCCAAAACAGTACTTAAGGGAAATTTTATATCTCTGAATGCTTGCATGAATAAAACAGAGAATAAGCAGATCAATGAATTGGGCATGCAATTTTAAAAGCTAGAAAAAGAACAAATTAAACATTTTCAATTAAACACCAGATTAGAAATTATAGAAGTCAAAGGAAAGATTAATAAAACTGAAAAACAAATTGAACTAATCAAAAGAGCTTGCTTTATGAAAAAAGCAAAAACAATGATAAAAATTGTTAATTTGATTTAAAAAGCAAGAAAACCAAATTACCAATATCAAAAATGAAAAAGGTGAATTCACCAGAAATGAAGAAGAAATGAAAGTAATAAGTAGGAATTATTTTGCCAAACCCTATATCAATAAATCTGACAATCTAAATGAAACCTATGAATATTTACAGATTTTCCAGATTAACAGAAGAGAAACCCCATTTTAGAAAAGGAAATTGAATAATCCATCAATAAACTCCCTAATATGGGTTTACAGGGGAATTCTACCAAACATTTCAAGAACAAGTAATTCCAATATTATATTAACTATTTGGGAAAAAGGCAAAGGAGGAGTTCTATTAAATATTTTTATGATATATGATATTGATATCTCCACCAGGAAGAGCCAAAACTGAGAAAGAAAATTATAGACCAATTTCCCTAATAAATATTGTTGCACAAATATTAAGTAAAACATTAGCAAAGAAATTACAGCAATTTACCCCAAGACTAATACACTATGATCAGTTGGGATTTATTCCAGGAATGTAAGGCTGGTTCAATATTAGGAAAACTGTTAGCATAATTGATCATATCAGTAACAAAACCAATATAAATCATATGATTTTCTCAATAGATACAGAAAAAACTTTGACAAAATGTAGCTCCCATTCATATTAAAAACACTGGGGAGTACAGGAATAAATGGAATTTTCCTTAAAAGGATAAGTAATATCTATTTAAAACCATCAGCAAGATTATCTATAATAGGGATAAGCTAGATGTCTTCCCAATAAAATCAAGGTGAAACAAGGATACCCATTGTTACAATTCTTAATATTGTACTAGAAATTTTAGCTTTACCAATAACAAAAGAAAAAAAATGAAGGAATTAGAATAGTCAAGGAGGACCCAAAACTATTACTATTTGCAGATTACATGATGATATATTTAGAGATCCAACAAAAAAATTTCTTGAAATAATTAACAACTTTACCAAAGTTGTAGGACATAAATAAAGCCACATAACTCATCAGAATTTCTATAGGTTACCCACAAAGCCCAGCAAGAAGAGGTAGAAAAAGAAATTCCACTTAAAATAACTCTAGACAAAATTAAACATTTGGAAGTACTTCCAGTACTTCCCAAGACAATATGAACATGATTATAAAACCATTTTCACACAAATAAAATCTGATCCAAACTATTGGAAAAATATCAGTTCCTCATGGGTAGGCTGATCTAATATAGTAAAAATGACAATTCTATCTAAATTAATTTACTTAATCAATTGTTGTAGTTTTGTCCATTCTTAATTCCATATTAATCAAGCTACCAAATTTATTTTATAGAAAAAAAATAATAACAAAATTCACCTGGAAGGACAAAACATTAAGCATATCAAAGGAATAATTGAAAAAAATGAAAAGGAAAATAGTGTAGATATACCAGATCCAAAACTATTATAAAACAGCAATCATTAAAACTATTTGCTACTAGTTAAGGAATAGAGTTGTGGTTCAATGGATAGATTAGGTACATAGGACATAATAAGTAATGATTATAGTAACCTACTACTTAAACCCCCAAACTACAGATTTTGGGAAAGAACTCACTATTTGACAAAAAAACTGCTGGGAAAATCAGAAAATAGTATGGCAGAAATTAGGCTAGACTAATAATATCTCATACTCTGTACTAAGATAAGATCAAAATGGGTACATAATTTAAATATAAAGTGTAAAACCTTAAGCAAATTAGGAGAGGAAATAATAGTTTACCTGTCAGATATATGGAGAAGGGAAGAATTTATGACCAAACAACAGATAGAGAACATAAATAAATGCAAAATGGATAATTTTGATTACATTCAATTAAAAGGTTTTGCATAAACAAAAACAATACAACCAAGATTAGAGGGAAAGCAGAGATAAATAAAAATTTTTATAGCAAGTGTTTCTAATGAAGATCTATTTTCTCAAAAATATAGAAAAGTAACTCAAATTTATAAGAATACACATAATTCCCCAATTGAGAAATGGGCAAAGGATGTGAACAGTAGTTTTTAGATGAAAAATTAAGACTATCTATGGTTATATTAAAAAAAAATGTTTTAAATCACTCTTGAGTAGAGAAATGCAAATTGAAACAACCCTGAAATATCATCTCATACCTATAAGACTGGCTAACATAACACAAAAGGAAAATGATAAATGTCAGAGAAAATGTGGGAAAATTGGGATATAAATGTATTGTTGGAATTGTAAACTGATTTAATCATTCTACAAAGCAATTTGGAACTTTTGGAAAGGGATCTACATGCAACAACAATTTTGTGCTTTTTGTGTTAGCAAAGAATTGGAAATTGAGGGAATGTCGATCAACTGGGGAATGACTGAAAAAGTTATGATATATGAATGTAATGGAATACTATTATGCTCTAAGAAATGATGAGCAATGAAATTAAAAAGGAAAAACATGGAAAGCGAACAGAAGCAGGAGCACATTTGTATGCAATAAAAGGAACAATGATCAACTTTGATATAATCTGCTCTTATGAGCAATACAATGATTTAAGACAATTCCAAAAGACTCATGATGGGGGAAAAAAAAAACTATACACATCCAGAGAAAGAACTGAATGAAGACTGTAGCATATTATTTTTCCTTTTTTTTGGGGGGGTGTGCCTTTTTTCCTTTTTTTCTGTTTTTTCTTCATTTAATTTGGAAATGTGTTTACATGACTGCACAAGTGTAATCTAAATTAGATTGCTTGCCATTTGGGGAATGGGGGAGTAAAAGGAGGGAGAAGAATTTGGAAATCAAAATCTTATAAAAATGAATGCTGAAAATAAAACAAAACAAAAAAGAAAGATCAAAGCATAGGCACTTTCATATGGAGCCCTGAAAGGCATGAGACAAGACACAGGGCTGAAAATTCCATGAACATGACAAGGTGGTGAGTCAGATAATGTATGTTCTTAATCATGTTCCTTATAAAACAGAAAATTCAAATACATATAATTTAAGCATCATTTTAAAACAGTATTCTCCCTCTAATGGGAGCTATCCAAGTAGTGATTGCATGATAGACTATCAGGAATTTAGCAAAAGGGATTCTTGCACCCAATGGGAGGTTAGAACACAAGCTCTTTGCAAGCAGATCTTCCTATTCCATTTATTATATCTATATCTCTTGTGTCTGACATATAGTAAGTGCTTACTAAATGATTCCTGAATGATTAAGTTATTGAAGGACATTTCCCATGAGGTTTCCTAACTTTAATATTGTATGATTCTACTTCTATGTCTCCAAATAATACTTTCTTATAGGTATTTAACTCTAGTGAAGATTAAGAGATTAATTTGAATACAGAACCAGCAAAGATAGAGAGTGGAGAGATGAGTTAGATATATGTGCTTATATCCGGGATCAATTTGTTTTACAGAAGATGTTGATAGAATTGATTTCTACTCAAAATGGAAGTGTCAAAATAAATCCAGTTAGAGGTTGGGGGTGAGGAGGCAGTAAGCATAAGGAATTGAACTCTGAGAGAAGCTGCAAAAAAGATGAAGTGGTTCCTATGCTCATTTCTGGGTCAAGCAGCCTGCAGAGGGAGTCACCAGGAAATTATGTGAAATTGGATAAAGGGGGGTAGAAGGAATCCTGGAATTCTCTGAACTTCAATAACCATGGTTTCTAAAGTTCCAATTTCATTTCCTTCAAAGCCTCCTCTTCAGCAGAATGTTAAAGTGTGACTGGTTCTCAAAGAAAAAGAGCCAGACTGCCTTGATTAACATTGAGTAAGACTAGGAATTGTTTTCTTGCTAAGTGTGGTATAATTGGAATGAATGGTCCGTAGGGTCCTTAAGCACTGCAGTCAGCATTCTGATTAAAACTTATAAGAAATTTCCCCTTCAAGAATATTAACCAAATGACTAATATTTATTAAGTATATATGTGCTAATTTTTGTGCTTTTGTTTTGCCCTGAATAAAATTATTATAGCTCCCCTCCCCCCCCAACTTTTCCTTGCCATTAGGACTGGGAGAATTGAATCAGTACATACCATCGGATCATAAATTCCAGGTGCTTTATCTCAATCTTTGCCAAGATAATTCCCCCTTCTTCTTGAGCATTGTCTCTCACCTAGGTGTCTCCTGCCACAAATTTGGACTTTTTTATCTTAACCCCTATCCTGTCAGGATTA
Organism: Sarcophilus harrisii; assembly: GCF_902635505.1. Taxonomy (NCBI): domain Eukaryota; kingdom Metazoa; phylum Chordata; class Mammalia; order Dasyuromorphia; family Dasyuridae; genus Sarcophilus; species Sarcophilus harrisii. The sequence continues at coordinate 204,252,044 of NC_045430.1, read as the reverse complement.
AGTTATCATCCTTTCCTAGAATTATGACTTGCCTGCCTATCCAGTGTCCTTGTCCTGCTTTTATCTGCCTTTTTTCCATCTGTAACATTGTATACTCAGGTTATGTATTCTGTTTGCAAGCCCTAGTTGGCTAAACCCTATATAAGTTCCCAGCCTCAGTTGCTCTGAGCCAAATGATTTTGAATATGAGTTCCATTTGGTCAGCTAGTCTAAACTTTCCACATTAAAAGAATAAAAACCAATCTCTGTCTTGTCTCAGTTTCTCTGAGACACTTTTTCCTGGAGAAAGAAAAAAAAAAAGGCTTTACCCTCAAGGAGCTTACATTCTAATGGGACATACATATCATTCTGTATCTCTATCATTTGTACCATCTCTGTCTGAGGAAGGTAGCACTATTGTAGTGAAGAGAGAATACTGGACTCAGAGTCATAGACTCTTCTTGTATTCTCTCCAAATTCTTAAATTCTCATCATCACACAGGTCAATATTATAGGCCACTATTCTATTCTCATCACTCTCCCACCCTGGGTTTAAATTCTAACTCACTGTTACTTGGAGTAGCACTCAACCTTCTTTCCTATTTCCTCAACTGTAAAATAAGAGATTTGGTTGGTCAACCTCTGGGATCTCCATTTAGCCCCAAAACTCATTCTATGATCCAAGATTCTCTTGCTACTGAAATTTCATCCTCTCTATAGAAAGATTAGAGGAAGGCTTCCTTTACTAAATATCTGTTTAAATTTGGAGTATTTGAGTACTAAATGTATTCATTCATTTAAGGGCTTGTAAAAGCATTTTCTGAGTCTTCAGGAGCTAGACAAGTGCTGTGAGTTTGAAAAGACATCGACAAAAGGCTATTAGAATAATGATCAAAATACTGTAATATGTCCCCATTCCTTTGTCTCTTGTCTAGTCTGTTCCATTGATCTACCTCTATCTTTTAGCCAACCAATTGTTTTGATGACTGTTGCTTTTTAATATAGCTTGAAGTCTAAAAGTGCTATTCCCCTTTCATTCCCTCCTTTTTTTCATTATTTCCTATGATATTCTAGATCTTTTGCTTCTCCAAATATGGTGCTATTATTTTAACAAGTTCTGTAAAATATCCTTTTGATAATTTGATTGATACAACATTAAAACTATAAATTAGCTTTGCTGGTATTGTCATTTTTTTATTGTATGCCCCCATCACTCTCAATCCCTGAGGTAAAATGAAAGCTTAACAACATGTCTGCAGCCATGATAGTCTGCCAGATTAGCACAGAAATAAATGATTAAAAAATAATAGAAGTATATATTGATGCAGTGGCACATTATGGTTATGATACTCTTAATACATATGATCATATTTGTTCCTCACAAATGCTCACGGACACAAATAATTACAACGTAAATTTGAAGGTGCTAAAGGAGAGTTTACTTCTTAAAGGTAAAGTAGATGCACCTGAATTGAACCTTGAAGGATGATAGAAAGGATGGGTAAATAGATTACATGTGAAGGTAGGTGATGTCATGAACAAATAGATGGTAAAATGTGAAATGACTTTTCAGTTGTGCTTCAGAGAAATGAAGAAGGATACCAGGAAAGAAAGCTAGAAAAATAGACTGGAGTCAGTTTGTAGAGAATCTTAAATATGTGAAGAACTGTAGCCTTCTTCAGTAGTAAAGGGGAGACAGAGGTTGGTTTTTTTTTAAATTAGTGGATTGAAATGATGTTAGTTGTTCATTAATCAGTCAACCTGCATTTATTAATCATTTAGTATATGCCAGGCATTATGCTAAGTGAAAGCTATGCTAGCAGCAGCAAGATGGTACAGGGTATAGATCACTGAGCCCAGAGTCAAGAAGATTCATCTTTTTGAATTTAAGTCCAGCTTTAGATACTTACTAGCCATATAACCCTGTGCAAGTCATTTAATCCTGTTTATCCCAGTTCCTCATATTTAAAATGAATTATAGAAGACAATGACAAAGTATTCCAATTTCTTCTCCAAGACAATTCCAAATAAAGTCATGAAAAGTCAGATACTATAGAAACAAGTGAACCACAAAATGTACTGGACATTGTTCTAAGTGCTAAGGAGACATAGAAATGTAAAAGCAAATAAAATACAAATAACCCAGTCCCTGTTTTTAAGCAGCTCATAGTCTATCAATTATATGCTTAAAAAGTACACATAGGATAAGTTGGGTGAATGTGGAGGGGAGTAAGGTTTTGTAAGATAGCAGTTCAAAAAAGCTAATATAATCTTACTCTGTATTAAAAGACTCAAACTATTCAAGACTAGAAAGATGAGAGTCCTCACATCTTGTGTCTTAATCTGCCTGCAATTCCAGGACTATATTCAGTTCTTTGAACATTCACATGTTCAAAGAGAACTTTCACATGGAAGTGTGATTAGATTTGCCATTTTTGGTTGTAAAGAGTGGGAGTTTCAGAAAGAAAGACTTAGGTTCAATGTAAGGAAAAACTTCCTAATAACTGCTACTGGTTGGTTGAGCGATCAATCTGGATATCCTGAACAGACTCTGTGGATGAATATTGGACATAACCTATACAGAGTATAAAGGAAGAGAAGAGCAGGCTGGATCATTCTTGAAAAACTGAAGAATTTATTTTATGACCTCATTTTTTCTTTGAAACAAAGTCACTCCATCCTTTTTTAAACGCTGATAGACTGCAATGATGGCTGATAACAAGTCAGGCATTATTACAGTCTCTGGAGGGCTGAAGTTGAGTATAACTGAAAAGACATTGGAAAGGAATCTGGTGGGTGAGACCAGACTACCCACAATGCATTGTAAGCCAAAAATTGCACAGATGAAGCAAAGGCAGAGATTTTCTTCAAAGAAATATATAATAGGAAAAATATATATAGGTCAGTCACATAAAGTGATAAGCAAAGGAAAACCGATGAAGGTGCTATTTTCTCTATCAGTATCCATATAATAACAAGAGCAGTAGGGAAAGTTCTCCCCCTTTCTAATGGATTTATGATAGGACAAAGACAGGAGTTATATAAGATAGACAGAAAACATGGATGGATTGTAATTGGCATCTTTGAGGGGGGACCCAGAATGAAGAGATCACAAATTCATTGAAGGAATGAATGACAATAATAATAATGATATTAAAATAGTAGTAAAAATGAAAAGAACACTGGCTTCATAATCATGTATTTTTCTATTAATCAGATTCTCTCTAATCAATGAACATTCATAACCACCTACTATATGGCAGATACTTATAAGTTGTGTGAAGGTGAGAAAGTTACTTAACTTTTCAGAGACTCAGTTTCCTTATCTGTAAAAAGGAGGTGATAATATGTATGGTACAAGACTATCTTGAGGCCCAAATGAGAAAATGTATATAAAACTATTCATAAAATTTAAAGCATTATACAACTATCTCTAAAATAATAATTCACAATTATTGAAGGCATTACTATTTGCAATGGGTTTTCTCCACAATAATCTTATGAGATAGAGCAAATAAGTAAACAGAAGATTGGAAAAGATTAGTCTATCACATATCTCAATAGTTCTTTTATTTCACAGTCTAGATAAAGAAAATGAATAGTTTTCCACCCCCTTTCTCATTCTGTCCTCTCCATGTCTTTGCTCATAGAATCTCACACCTGGAATGTACCCTAACCCATCTTCATTTTCTGAATTTCCACCCACTATTCTTCAAATTCTAACACAGATACCACCTCCATCCCCAAAGCCTTCCCTGACTCAGGGGAAAGTGATCCCTTCTTCCCTAAATTTCTCATACTACTTTGCTTAGACATGCTTTCTGCATTTATCTCATTGTCTATTAAATTATTATTATTTATATATTCCTTCTTTTCCCACTAAATTCTAAAGATCCTGAAAGCAGGCTTTGGTCTTGTCTATCTTTGTTTGCAAGAAATCTAGCATCAGGCTTTGTGAATAACAGGTACTCCATACATAGTGGTTAAATTACCTACCAGAATGAGAAACTGATAAAATGAAGCCTAGTTCTCCTGACTCTTAGTCCTGGGCTTTTTTCTAATACATTCTGAGAAAACATTGATACCCATCAGTTGCAAAGAGAGCTCTCTTGCAAGAGCTGCTACTTTGATGAGCTTTTTTCCTTCTTGCATCTGAATTAGGAGAGGTCAGGACTTCATGTAATGAGCAGATCTGAAAGGTGATTCCAATAATTTATTCTCAAATATCTTGGTTACTGGCTCAGAGCTCAATGATATTCAAATGAAGCTGATTTCAAAGCTGAGACATTTCACAGAAACACAGACAATGTGGCTATAAAAGAAATAATAAGGGCAATAACTCACATTTATATAGCAATTTAGATCCATCATAGCTTTGTAGATAGAAAGCTACCTTGAAAGTCAGAAGATTTGGCTTCTACTTCTACTTCTGACCCATATAGGTTGTATCACCCTAGACAAGTCACTAAAACTCTCAGGTTACTTACCAACACTAAAATTATAAGTTGCAGAAAAATATTGATCTGTATTATAGGGGGAATTTTATTAGTGGGAATTCCCTGCGAATGAGAAATGAGCAACAACCTTTCATAAGGATGTGGCCTTGATTTATATCCTAATTGTGACTTGAGACTTCAATAATAAGTTGAGCTATAGCTAAAAGCTGCAGGTGTTTGATTGTCTTAGATAAACATTCCTCTCCTGTCTTTCCCACCCCCTACACACATCTTTTCATTAGCATTTAAGTATTCAATAGATAAAGTGTGTTCTGGGGTCAATATTTAGTCTCTGGACAAATTAAAACTTGCCAGTTAATGGGAGACAAGGTCAAGGGATGGGGGCTTCTGGTCTATCAATCTTGTGTTTTGCAGTTTGTGCTTGACACTCCTTTACTGACTACAACTTGTCTGTTAGGAGTTGCCCTTTCTTTGGTGATAGTTAAAAAAAAAAAAAAAAAACTTTTTGCTTTTTCTTATTTTGGAAGTCTCTGATTGTTTTAATGATTGCTACTGTCCCATACAAATACACCAAGGAAATTTGACCTGGACCAAAAAAAAGATCAAGCATTTTATGGCTTACTTGACAATTATTGTAAGGTTTACTTCCCAATAACCCTGAGAAACTCAAAAGACCTATATTATTATCTCCATTTTATAGATGAGGGAAATGAGGCTCAAAAAGTTTGAGGCTCAGCCATTTGTCCATATCCAATCAATTTCTTCTCTCCCCATCTCCTTCCATTAAAAGCATAGCAATTAAGTTGGCATCCATTAGGTCAGACAATCCATATCCTTGTAACCCAGACTATCTTTTCTCTCAAACCCTCCCACAAGTAGGACACTTAGACCTAAAGAAAATGGATTATCAATGAAATGTTCAATCAATAAGGAAATGGCTACTTATAACAATCATGTCATTCCCCTACTCCCACACCTTCAGTGGCTCCCTATTACCTAAGGATAACAACTCTTTAGTCTTGCATTTATAGTCCTCACTCCCCAATATAGTTCAAATCTACTTTTGCAGATTTATTTTGTAATATTCCCCCTCACTAATTTCAAATTATAAACTAAACTACCTACTATTCCTTGATTTTGTGTACTTTCCTACCTCCAAGTCAGCTGTCCTTTTTCAGAATATACTTTCATCTCCTCTCCTCTTGTGAAATCTTTTCCTTCTCTCAACCTCCTGCCACACATGTTGCAGGGAAAAGAATGTTAGATTTGGGATCCAAGAACCTGGGTTCAAACACAACCTCTTAACACATACTACTTGGATGTACCACCCTCTGTAAATGACTTTTTTTTTCCAGGGGACTTCTAAAATCTCTTCTAGTTTAAAATCAAAGGTCCTACTCTCTTATTGTTTTCCATTTACCCCATCACTACCATATTGTCTATCTTTACCTGTGTCTATTTCATAACTTCCTATTGGATTGTAAGTTTTTTGAAGTTAAGAATATGCCATAAAAATTGAATTCCCACAAAATGTGGTGGTGCTTTAAACACAAAAAGTACTCAATAAATTTTTGCAGTTGATACTGTTGTTACTTGAGGTTCCCCTAAGGTGTATATAGCAAGAAGAGAAAATAGAGCCTAGGACTGGAACAGAGGATTACCTCAATTGTTAGAAAGTTGGATTGGGAAATTTATTGTGTGTGTTTGTCTGTGTCTGTACTAAAAGTTATATGTTAGTAGAGAAAACTGGTATTGATACTGATTACAGATACTAGAGAACCAACAAAATTAGAAGAGAAAAACTGAAAAAAAAGAGGTTTGGCTGTGTAATAGTAGCCAATTATAATCATTGGTAGGAACTGTTTTCCATTTATGTTTAATTATGATACTGCACAATAATGATCAAGGGCTATATTAACTTTGTTATAAGATTTATTTCTGTCTAAATAGTAAAAATAAAATGTGCATGCAGAATTTTTCTTGATTGATACTGATATACAGGATGCTTGTCTACTTATACAAGATAGTCATCTGCTCATAACTTTTTAAAATTGACATGAATATTGACTAGATGATCTTTAAGGAGACTAGCAACAACATACTCTGAATCTGTTACTGGCAATGAAATTCACTCTAGAAGGCCTATTCATATTCAAAGTAGGGAATGGAGTCCACATGTGAGAATCTTCCCTGTATGTATCCCTCATACCTCTTTAATGATACATACATATCTTTAATCATACAAGGGAATTCATAAACTGAAGGCTAAATGACAAATCACAGAACAGAAATGGCAGAGCAAGCATTGGTTAAATGCCTACTAATGTGTCTGGCCCTAGGGAAAGCAATATATTTAGAAAATATTGTTTATAGGAAATTTATATTCTATTACTAGAAACATATATACCTGTATATATAAAAGTAAAATTTATATATAAACTTATATAATGTGTGTACGTGTGTTTATTCATGTCATACATGTATACATGTATATATGTCTATACATAAAGACATACATACAAAATAAGAGGCAACTTGGCATAGTACTATGAAGAAACACACAAATGAAAAATGAAAAATGGAATTCTGTATGTAAGGAAGAACAAGAAGTTGAGTGTGTTCATCAAAAGCATATCTATCTTCATTTCCCTGTTCAACTGCTTGCAAAGGGGCCAAAGAAAATCTTTATTGTCTTTTTTATGCTGGATTGCCATATTCAGCTGGTATGGAACTGGTGACTTTACCCTGACACTGGGTTATAAAAGTGCATTGTGGTCACTCTTCCTGTTTATTCCAATTTAGTAATATTCTATTCTGTTGGTAGGTTGCTAAGAAGTAGTGAGGGTCTTAATTAGCTAAGATGCTAGAAGGTAAAATTGACTTACCTCAGCAGAACAAGGTGCCAGTCACCTTAGGTGACTGGCACCTTGTTCTGCTGAGATTTACTTTTTTGCCTTGTTGGGAGAATGCTAAATATGTAGGAAAAAGAGAAAGAACCACTCTATCTGGCACTAGTGAAGCATCTCCAAACAGAATGCTTATCTTTAAAGCTACTGCTAAAATAACAGTCTCACTGTGCATCCAGTATCCTATACCATTTGAAAAGGTTTTGGGGTCACAGCTTGGGAGCTACAGGTAAATCCAAACCCAGTCAGTCAGTCAATATGGATTTATTAAATTTTGCCACATATCAAGTACTCAGGATACAAATATAGGCAAAAAGACAGTCCTTGCCTTCTAATTCTAAGGGGTGGGGTGGGGTGGAAGAAAGAATGCATATAGAAAAAAATTAGAAGAAGAGAATAAATGCTAGACCATTTTGGTTCCATTCCCAAAATGGAAGTTCTGAGAGGAAGTCACCAATAAAAAAAGGAGACTATGGGGGTGGTTCTAGAATGAAAAGGCCCTAGGAAAGAGGAAACTCTCAAGATGAGAAAGCAACCAATGCATGATGGTACAAGAGGGAGAATCAGAATCAGAGCCAGTAAAGGAGTGAACCATTCAGAAATTATAGAATAAGTGAGGTAAAAGTATGAGATTATTCTAAGTCTTTTTAATAACACACTATTTTGCCCTTTTCTTGAAGACATAAAATTCTTCTTGGAATACTTTTGGGCATTCTTTTTCTTAGATTATAAAGCATTAGAGAACATGGACCAAGCATTGTTTTTTTTTAAACATTTCTTTATAACATCTAAAAATGTCTTCCTTATATTAGTTGTTCTTGATTAGTTGGCTACTGCCAGAAGGATAAGTCATGATGAGTGCCAGATTTCAGCTAATATATGCAATCCATGACTCATTTTCTTTTAAAACATCAAAAACCTCATTTGATTCATCTGGAATATATTTAGCAAGCCAAGAAAAATACTTGATCAGATCAATGATGAGCCAGCAGTAAAACTAGCAAATCAATCAGCTGCCCAGCCAAAGTTTCCCTGATAATGAGGTTTTAAGGATATTTGGCTTTACTGATTTCTATCTCCATAACAAATTGTGACCAACATGGAAAGTCAAGACTGAGAGTTTAAATGTGTAAAGAACTGAGGACATGTCTACTATTTGTACTGGAGTTAGGAATAAATAATTAAATGCAGAACCCTAATCTATAAAGCTTCCTTCTCTGCTTTGCTCTGAGTAATTGATCCTTCATGGATTTTATTCCTTGAAAAATATAGGGGTGTATGTGTGTGTGTGTGTGCGCACACGCGTGTGTGTGTATGTATGTATGTGTGTGTGTGCATTCACATGTGACTCAATGTATTTTTATGTTTGGGGGCTAACATTTTATTTTTCAAAATAGCATACAATTTTTGGAATTGAATTCATTTCTACTCTAATCAAAATTTATTTATCAAACCACAAATCTGTTTATTCCTCATTGTTTGAGTGGTTGTATTTAAGCATATAACTCAATGTTCAAAAAGACCATTTTCAAGATTTTTTTCTTAACACTTTCTCTATTTCTGTAATGAATAAATCCCCACATTTTCTCTTTACTAGATAACATTTGTTCCTCCAGATGTAATTAGTTGAAGAAAGAGTTCTTTAGTATTCCAATTATTGATTCAATCAAACATTATCTTAAGCCAATATTCTCCAAACAGGATTTTGACAGCTTTCCTAATATACACCATAATTACAGCACAAAAGATATGGACTTATCAGGAAGAAGATGATCTGCTTCCAAATGGACCAAGCCCCTCCATCATACTTACAGCTGACTTTAAATGGTAGTGAGGACTTCAGATGTGAAACTTCTCTTGAGTCCTTGAAAAGTCACAAAATTTTTTTATTCAAGGGTGTTGTAAAGGAGAGAAGGACCTTCAGAGTTATCAACAATAGATTCCTTATTTAATAGATGAAGAAAATAAAGTAAAAATCTTGCCCAAATTAACACAGATCTTTAGTGGTAGAGCTGAGATGACAACTAATATCAGTTAGCTTCCAGTCCCATTTCTTTTTACACCATATCATACTTCCTCCCTAACTTTTAGGCTAATTCTACCTCTGGCTTTACTTGACAAAAATAAAAGCAAAAATAAAATAAACAAAAATTCTTTTAGTCTCAGCAAAAGTTCAAAGAGAATCCAAAAAAACAACAAAACTAAACAATTTCTCCCTGGACATTTGTGTTCCCAGGGGTCTATTTAACAACCTCCTGCTTTCTGCTCATTCTTCTCTCTCAAAACAGGCAGCTGCTTTTTTTTTTTTTCATTCTATTTCTAAAAGTATCAGCTTATGGATGAGTTGATCAAGATCTATACATCCAGAATTAACCAGTCTTTCCACTAGGTTGTTTTCATTGGGTATTGACCCATTAGGATGTCCCCAAGACTCCCTGCTAGCTTATACCATGTGTATAACAGAAAGATCTGTGTAAATTAGAGGTCAGAATGAGCAGGGTCTTCATAAATAAGATAGAAGTGGATGTCACTCCTTCTCACAGTGATAAGATTAAATAATAGAGAATACACTGAGAGCATAGCATATGTTCAATTATCTGCAAAACAACAACAACAACAACAAAAACTATGTAGGGAATTGTATTTAAAAAAGACTGCTTTGAGAGTCAGAAACATGGATTCTGATCCTAGTTCTGCGATGTGACTTTGAACAGGTATTGCAATCTCTCTGGGCCTCCTATAACTCCATCTATACTGGAGGAGGAAGGTGAGGGAAATGATTAGATAATGTTTTGGGTCCCTTCTAGCTCTAATGTTCTATGATTCTGTGACTGACAGGGTCAGAAGGAAGGAAATAAGTATTTACTATAAGCACTTACTATGTATCAAGCATCCTACTAAATGCTTTATAAATATTATCTCATTTGTTAATTGCAATAGTTGACTGGAAACACTTGAGCTCATAGTTGTCTGAGGTTCTCCTGAAAGATGTATTACACCTAAAGGAACCTTTTTTTTTTTTTTTTTTTTTTTTTGCTTTGATTTTATTTTTGGAAGACCTTCATCTGGAAAATTAAAAAAAAATTCCTCAAATACCAGCTAACTCACTAGATGGAAGGATTTTTTTTGGGGGGGAAGGAAGCATAAGGGGAGGAGACAAGTCATGTAGAATTGACATCATCATTTATAAAAATCCCAGACATGCAGGGGGAAGGCAGAATTTAGCTACCACCTTGTTACTACTACTTCCTTTCTTGCTTTGAAAAGAAGTCTAATCCACAAGTTACTAGGTGAATGCCTAAATACTCTCTGAGGGTACTTCAGCCATGGTACTCTCATGACTTTGAATTTGTAAAAGATCGAACAGCATACAAGATGATTCAGCAGTCATGCCGTCCAGGCTCTTGGAACAGACCAAGCAGAATGACAAATCAGACTTGGCTGGGATAAGGTTTATTTGCCTTTTACAAAACTCCCAGGAGCATGTCCATTGGAAGATCTGCCAAGTCACTTGTAAATAAGAAATTCTGGGAGCCAGTGCCACCAAAGATAAAGCTATATGACTGATCACTTAGGGCATCAATTCAGAACAGTGACTTCAAGAATAAAGGTATATGTGCATTACATAAAATTGAAGGTAGGGTGGATCTTGAATCAGAGCAGAAATGGCATATAAAGGGGAAGCTCAGGGAATCAAAAAGAATCCTGAACTAAGAATTCCAAGACCCAGGTTTGAATCACTGGTGTTCTACTTATTGCTTGTATGCCCTCAGACAAATCCCTTCTCCTTCCAGCTATGGATCTATAATCCTTGTGGGAAAGAAGGGGATGAAAGGGAGCAGATCTAAATTCTTAGCTCACTTAATTAGAATTCTTCATATCTGGAAGACAACTAGTTAGTGAGCACAATAAAGCATTAAGCTTGGAATCAGGGTTTAAATCTGAAGTCAGACAATAATTGGATAACTCTGGGCAAGTCATATAATCTGTCTGCCTCGGTTTCCTCAATAGTAAAATGGGAATAATAATAGTATCCATTTCCCAAGGTTGTTTCGATTAAATGAAATAATATTTTTAAAAGTTTTAACATACTAACACCATGCCTATTTCTTTCCATACCCTCTATTTATGATATGCTAACTTGAATGTGCAGTCCTTTTTCCTTTTCTTTACTTTCTACTTCCCTCCTTCTCCCCTTTGTCTCTGGCTCAGTGTTGTGATTCTGTATCATGCTTTTGGTCAAAGAAACAGAAATTGATGGCAATTTGCCCTGTAGTGAAGCTAACCTCTTTTTGCTTCCTCAGACACCACATTGGCAGCTGATTTTCATGGTTTATTGAAGAACAGCTACAGGGCATCTGCAGTCCATAGGGGGCGATGCTGGGAAAAATCATGTAAAAATGAGATTTAGGGCCAGAGTAGAACAGCTTAATTCTTATATGAACTCTGACTCTGCTTTATTAGAATCAGGAATGGGTTAGCTAAAATAGGAAGAGAAATATTGCTAAAGAGTAAAATAAAAACAAATTTTAAAAATGCACCTTATTCTCATTGGATATAATTTATGATTCCCCTCATGAATCTCAAAGCAAATAGCAATGCAAAAACTCATATTTTGGACTTGAAGGCACAGTTTTCAAATCATCACACCCTTACCAGCACATTTGAATTTAATTGATTTTAGACTAAATATGACAAGTCACTGGGACATACCATAGCAAAACTCTGAAATTCATTTTGACAGAAGAATAATTTCAGGCAATAAGGGGATACAAGTGGAGGGCAAGGGGATGTTATTTACAGATGTAATTACTTGATATAGGTCAAATTCTAAAGACTTTGGGGATCGTTAAAGGCAATCTAGTCAGCTACAATTCATTTTCTTTGCAATAGTTCACTTCCCATGAGATTCTGTTTCAATCTATTATAAATAACCACAGCATGTCTCTACCATTCAAGCTTTGGGCTCTTAAATATATTTCTGATGGTTTGGATGGAAAACAATCCCCAAGAACCTGTTCCAAATTGCTATTTGTGAAGCTTCACCTGTTGGTTACTCCTTAATAATGGGCAACTGATTGAGTGAGTGAGGACAAAACAAAACTTATATACTGCCCTTCTATACAAATAAATACTAGTGGACTTTGCTTTTTACACATCCAGTATCCGGTAAACAAATGAATCAAGTTGTGAATTTTTTTTAAAAAAAAAATTGCTTGGCAATTGAATATTTGTGATTCAATTCTATTTTGTACCATCATTTGAAAGAGCCTTTTGCTTTATTTACAATTAGTTTCAGTAAAAAATAACTCTTTGTCTTCTTAATTTAGAATTGTTTTGACCTCATCTCTGTGCTTTTGTTCAATGTTCTCTGCATCCAACATTTACATGTTTCTAATGTGAGTGTGTTCCTCTTGAAGTCACTTCCATCTTCATTTTGCATCTGCTGCCTTCTCTGGTTTCAACTTCATGAAACAAGATTCCCCTGGCAGGATAAGTTCATCCCTTCCACACCTAGTACTGTGCTGTAACTCAAACATTGATAGATATCACCTATCTCAGTCTCCTCTTCTCTCTAAGCAGAAGGCTGGAGGGTAGAGCATGAAACTCCTTCCAATGCTTTTCTTTAAAGATGGCAGAAATTGGACTTAATTCCCTTCTCTTTACCTCTGTTGATTTGCCTGCTTTCTATTCCATGGAACAAGATACCCTCTACTGTCCCATCATGTCCTCCTATCCTCTGCTTTCCTGCCTTCTTTTGTGTCTTGTCTCCTCCAAAGGGTCATGAGCTTTTTGAGGATAGTAATTGTCTTTATTTTTATTAATTTAATCTCTAGCACTTAGAACAGAATCACTTAATAAAATGTTTACTAGATTGGATTGGACTGAAGCCATCCTGATATCAAAAACAGAAGTGAGTTTGCTCTCTTCTGAACTCTCATAGTTCTTTTTACCTCTTTCTGTAGTTTCAAATTCTGCCTTTTCAAGTACTGTTTATATACATGTCTTTTTCTTCTCTCTTATAAAGAAGCTCTTTGAGGGTAGGAACTCTGTACTTCATTTTTGTATTCTCAATAGCAATTAGACAACCTCTCAGTTTGACTAGCTGCTGTCCGAATCCTTTCCCAACCAGTGTAGTGCAGCGGCTAAATCTTCATGGTTTATTTGGGCCTCCACTCTGTCACTAGCCAGATTCTTTCTGGTGAGCCATACTGAAATTTACAACACAATAGAAATTAAAGACAGGATGCTTTAGTCAAATAGATAAAAAGAACAGCCCAAAATACTATTTTTGAAGTTCCCTACCCTTGGATATATCCCATTATTTAAAAAATAAAATAAAACAAATATTGGCTCAATCTTGTCCCCAGGTGTCTTCTAAATTACCAACCAAGAAGGGGCAGTCCCAATTTATATACCCCATGAAGTAAAAAATGAAACCAACCAAACAAAAAAAACAAACAAAAACTTCTCAGGACTATCCCCTTTTGCATATTCAGTATGCAATGAAAGGCATATTCCTGTATGAACAATTTTCAGATGATGAAATTAAAGCCATCTATAGTCATATGAAGAAATGCTTTAAATCATTATTGATTAAAGAAACGCAAATTAAAACACCACTGAGGTACCACCTTATACCTCATATTGGCTAAGATGACAGGAAAAGATAATGATAAATGTTGGAAGGGATATGGGAAAACAGGGACACTAATGCATTGTTGGTAAAGTTGTGAAATGATCCAACCCTTCTGGAGAACAATTTGAAATTATGCCCAAAGGGCTATAAAATTGTGCATACTCTTTGACCCAGTGGTGCCATTACTCTGTCTGTATACCAAGGAAATCATAAAGGAGGGGAAAAGACCCACATGTGCAAAAATATTTGTAGCAGCTCTTTTTGTGGGTAGCAAAGAATTGGAAAAGGAGTAGATTCCATCATTGGGAGAATGGCTGAATAAGTTATAGTATATGTAAGTAATGGAATATCATTGTTCTATAAAAAACAATGAACAAGCTGATTTTAAAAAGGACTGGAAAGATTTTCATGAACTGATTCTGAGCAAAACAAGCAGAACCAGGAATACATTGTACCCAATAATAATAGTAAGAATGTGCAATGATCAACTATGAAAGACTTGCTTCTTCTCACTGTTTCAGTGATTCAAAGCAGTCCCAATAGACTTTGGATAAAAAATTCCATCTGCATCCAAAAAAAGAACTAAGGATACTGAATGTAAATCACCACATACTATGTTCACTTTTTTTCATCTCTCCCATGGCTTTTCCCTTTTGTTCTGATTTTTCTCTCATATCATGATTCATAAAGCAATGTATGTTAAAATAAACAAATTAAATTTAAAAAAAAGACATTTCTGAAACACTGGAGAATAGAATATTTATCAAGAGAAATTATGGATAGATAGATAAATAGACAAAGATAGATGGCTAGAGAGATTTATGGATAAATGGAAAGATTTCAATATCTATCCATCCATCCATTTATATCACTACAACAATAAAATAATCAGTGTAACAGGAATAAATGACTCTGGGGTTAAATTTCTGTTTTTTATCTGAAAAGATGGAGGAAAGAAAGTGGAATGGTGAACAAGTCTGTTGTTTAGTCTGCTTCTAAAAGAGGAAGACCCATTTAATCTAGTTCAGCACTTCATGACCTCATTGTTCTCTGAATTCTTGTCCACCCCTTTGCATTCTATTCTCTAAAAACCTAATATAACTAAGACAGAAAATGTGATCATGTCATACTCTGATTAAACATCTTTAGTGTCTCTCCACTGCTCTAAGAATGAAATGTAAATTGCTCTGCCTGGCATGTGAAGCCTTCTGCAATATGGCTTTTACCTACATTTCCAATCTTCTTTGACACTTTTCTACATTCACTTGTTTTCTTTGCACAGGCAATCCTCTATGTCTGAATGCACTTCCTCCTGAGCCTCATTAGAATTTGTAGCTTCCAATCTACATGACGCCTTTTCTGATTTTTTTTTTTTTTTTTTTTTTTTACTCATCTAGATAGTAGAATGGATAGAGCACTAGACTTGGAGAGGGAAGACCAGTATTTGAATCCCCCATCTCAGACAGTTCCTAGCTGTATGATGATGGCCAAATCATCTAACCTACCTTGATTCCATTTCCTCATTTATAAAAACAGCAGAGAGCAGCACCTACCTTCCAGTGCTGTTGGGAAGATCAAATGAGATAGCATTGAGCAGTACTTGACAAAAAAAAAAAAAATATATAGGCATTTAATAAATGCATATCCCCTTTCCCCCCTCTTTCTCCCAAATTATTTAGTATATTCTTTGTGTGAACATATTTAATTCTACACACACACACACACACACACACACACACTTCAACAGGCTATAACCTACTTGAGGGAAGATATCACTATTATTATTATTATTATTTTGCATTCCCAATGCCTAGTATACTGCCTAGGAAATACTAGACACTAAATAAATGTTTGTTGATTTTGATTTTAGCTACCTGGGTAAAGAATTTTTTTTGAGATATTTACAAACAGCCATGTTGTTGCCAGCATCCTGTGTCTTTCCTGAAGACTATTGTAATCCCAGTATTTTTGTTCAAGAATTGTCACAGATGCCTCATGTAGTTAGGGAATTCTTAGCACTAAGTCATTCACTAAACTCTGGGTTATGACAATATCTTCAGAAGCAAAATTTGATTTTTTTTTTTGTTTCCTATGAGGAGAGGGAAGAGGGAGCAAATTATGAGAATAATTTATAATTTACCAATATAATTTTCTCCTTTCTTCATGGAAAGCAGAAAATGGGGACTGAAAAGAATGGAAGAGAAAGGCTATTCTAGCCTTCTACTAGACAACGGCTTCTTAAACTTCTTCCACTGGACCTCAACCTAGGTATATAGACATATAAAACAGGTATACAAATCAAAAAATTTTTGATAATAAATCATAAAGACATTTTTAAAACAATATTTGATATAATTTTACCATTTATCA